>NC_068939.1:64241228-64541228 GCF_016801865.2 Culex pipiens pallens | reverse complement strand
TTCAAAACTTTTTTTCAGTATTTTGTGTTTGAACTCAAAACCTCCGAGAAAAATCTTGTGAAGCTGAACATGAACATTGCACTATTTCAGTATACTTGTGTTTCAAAAAAGAACCGCTGTATTGGCGAATTTTCCATTGACATGAAAACGATTTGGAACAATCCATGTATGAGTTTTGATTGAATTTCTTGATTTGAAACCATAACATATGATTTTCATTTAGATCATGCTTTCCTTCAAAAATGGGTCTCACTGGAGGATTTCTCCAATTCTGCTGAAAGCGTTGGGTATTTACAGCTAGATTTATCAATTGTATCCAGCATGCAGGCTGTCGAACCAATTCCTATGCTTGCAACGGACACTGATGTTATTGAGGAGTAAGCTTTTTCAGCACATAATTTTTGTTACTTTTTTAAAAGTGGCGATTTTCCAGCAATCTGTTGACCCCATTCACCGACGATGGCAACCTGCAACGAGTCAAGTACTGCATCAGCATTTTTCGCGGTGAATTCACTGACAAATCAGATTACGCTGTACAGGTGACCTACGGTGGAATCAAGGTAAATCGTTTGGACTAGTTTCGGGAAGTTGTCACTTTAAGTTCTTCTTGCGTTTTTCCCGGATGCAGTCTAGGACGCGGTTTGTGCGGGCGAAGGATACTCACGAGTGGAACGAAAAAATCACTTTCATTGGAACTTTTCCCTCACTTTCGCAAACGTTCATCGTTGATGTAGTTGTTAGTGATTGCTGCTACAAAAGAGTTTTGGCAAGCGTGGAAATACCTTTCGAGACGATTTCGATGGAGGTTGATGGCGTTTGTAGGATAGATGAGTGAGTTGAAGTTTTTGGGAATCATTTACCTTTATTTGTTTTTTAGACACACTTCCTACGTTTGGGCCATCCTATTTGTATTTCTATCGCGGAGAAAATCATTCTCTTTACACTGGAAAACTGTTACTTTCCCTATCGACTGAAGTTGTGCACAATCGTTCAATTTCTCCAAAAAAGTGCCAAACTACATCCATTCCTGTCGCGCTGGATGCGTCAAAGTACTTCAAAGAGGAAAAGTTTCTGATGAAGCTTATCGTTCTCAACGTGCTGGTGTTCGACGCGGTCAAACCGACCAAAATCAAAATCTCATTAAAATGCTTAGATAACAGATCGAATGTCGTCGAACTGAAGCTGGACAAATTGGCCATATCAAAAGTTCGTTACGCCACCTTCAAGGAATCCTCTCTGCGCCCGGTGTTGACAGTGAGATTCGAATGTCCGGATTTTCGCTGGAAATATCATCCATTAATTGCACTCCACCGAACGTTGAAGCTGGCCGAGCGACTGCTGGAGAAATTTGAGCTTTTCCGTGTGGACAATGGGGTTGGTCGTGCTGACCGCCTGAAATTGGCTATCCTAGATGTGATTAATGAAATTGGTGAAAGTATCGGAAAAGCTAGAAGATTGCTCTACGCGAGAAATGATAACAGATACACACACTGGGACCACAAATGGATGCTGCATGCTGTTCAACAAATCGTAAGTTTGTCTTATTTTCAATTTGACAAAAAAATCAAGCTAAACTTACTTTTTTACGTGATTTACTCCGACAGTAAAACATGCTTTTTACTGACAATGAACTGGTTTCCTAAAAATAAACAAAAGTTCACCCTTTTTCATATCATTTCAGGACTCATTTGGCGCTGCTCTGAAAGAGCTCAAAAGCTATTCCGAGAAGTCACCGCTCGCTGACGACAAGATTCTATCAGTTCAACGTGATTTAACCAAACTGCTGCAAAAGCTGACGCAACTGGCGGATAACGTGAGCACTTTAATAAATTAAATTTCATTCAGCCGAAAAGTTCGTCATTACAACTAATTCCAAGAACTACCCCACCTCCAGCCTCAAAACGCCCTCCCCGATGGATTTCTGCTAGTAAGTCATTCATCCGGTCGTTGCTGCACTCAAGGCTCATCATCGAAAGGATGCACTTCAGCTGGCGAGACCTTGCCCTGTGATGCATTCTGCCGACTTGGTACCATCGACTATTTGCAGTGGCAATCAGATTCCGGCAGTGATAGGAAATCACCGACGAGGGGCCTAAACGGTGCCAGCCAACGCAGAGCACTGTTGGTTAAGCCAATCAGCTGTCGGCACTCGTGTGGCCCCGACCAGTGCGGTTGTGTGTACGCCAAGCTGGACGTGGCCATTTGGGTGGGCACGGAAGAGCAGGATGTAATGGAAGAGGCAAGAACCAAGCGACAAAATCAGGACAAGCATCACAACCCGCAGCAAGTTCAATGTCATACATCAGCGGTGGGGCCCGTAAAATGTACTGCAAATGTGTACCAGGGGAAAATTGAGGCTGGCTTCGACAGCAGTGGTCTGAGTGATCCCAAATTGGTGGTCCTGGTTGAAAACCGCGAAATGGCAACTGCGGTAAGGCAGCTTTCGTTTCCGGAAATTGGGTGTCCATTTCGGGATATGCTTGTTCGAATGAGTACACTTTTGAACTCGATCTTCACCGATGTGGACTAGATTGTACATAACTGTGCCTCTTTTTTATTTAATTAATTTTTTTATCGGCCTTAATCTTAGTAGGGGTCTTCCCTACGACTGAAGAAGATATTTTGAGTCTATATATGTTTCCATACAAATTAAACAGCTGTAGGGGAAAGTGGGACAAGACGACCATATGGGGCAAGAGGAACAATCGCTCGTACGATCGTTATTCATACATTTTCCAATATTTCCAATGAGGAATTGTTACTAGCAATGCAATTAGTTAATTTTACTACCATATAACCGCCAAAACGACGTAAATGCCACGGGACACAAGATTGAACAGTGTTTTTTTTATAATCCTTTGTTTTCTTATAACATTTGGAAAGCCTAAAATAAGACTTAGGGTTCGTTTTAAAGTTCATTTTATCAAATTTTTTGTTGAGAGCAGTATGGAAAAAATACGAATTGCTGCAACAACTTATTTTATTGGGAAATAAATAAAAGTTAAACTGATAAACAATTGTTGAAAAAGATAGTCCATACAAAATATAGTTATATTATGAAAATTTACTATCTATCATCTAAGTATTTTATTTTTTTTCATAAAAACGATCATAATTTTAGTAAATAATATTATTTTATCTATAAATGCAAGTGACGTTTCAAATACATTCTAATCTGGTGTGTTTAAGTGATAACAGTTCAGTTGTTAGCAAATTGACATGTTGTATACTCATTGTTCCACTTGCCCCAACGGGTTGTTCGTCTTTCCCTACTAGTTGAGTAGAACGTACGGAAAATCAATAATTTTAAAATCATTTTTTTTTATAGTACAAAACAGATTTTTTTTTTTGAAAATTGTTCTTTCAAATTCTTAGACAAGACCTGGAATAAGGCGACTATCAAAAAATTTGACGGATTTGTTTTCGTTTTTAATGGGTTTTAACGAGCATTTCCTCAGCTTGTTACACTTGCCCCACCTTCCCGTACATATCAAAAAAGACAATATTGAGCTATGACCCGCAAGGTCAAGAAATATTTGGCATTGTTGCCAATCTTTGTATTTTTTTATGAGAGGACCCTGAAAAAATGTATTTAGACTTGGGCACTATTGAAAAAAACTAAAATGCTTTTTAAGGCGAAAATCAAACATTAAGTGAATTTACCTAAAAAACGGTGCAATTTATCAAAGTTTCTGCTAAAAAGGTGAATTGTTGCTGCATATACACATTTTAAAATGCTCTAAAAGTCGTTTTCAATTAAAAAATAATAATTAGATTACATCAAAGTTTACAAAAATCTAGCAATTTTAAGATTTGTCATTTTTTTCAAATAAAAAATTTTAATGTTTTTTAAGAAGATTTTTTTTAGTCTCATTCATTGTGAAACAGTATAAAAAAATATTATTATTATCGTTGTCGTCAAATTAGGATGGAATTAGAAATGTTACAAAAAGGATAAACTTTTGAAATTCCCTGGGCTTTGTCATAATGAGTGTCATAGGTTTGATGCTTGTTTGGCAAAGAGTATGATTTGATTCGATGTGGAATTAAAATCGAAGTGTTCAGTATATTGCTGAAGCTTCCATTTTTACACATGGACACCACTTCATGCTGCGAGAACCCACTTTGGCGCAGTCTCAGGGCTTAATCGATGGCCGGTAAGCTGTCATCGAGACAAGGAGGTTCTCCGATAGTGGAAATATCACATTTGTACAATGAACCGCTACATATGTGATTTTTCCCTATCTTAATGTGGGTGTCAGGTTAGGATGCGGGTTTTTAAAAATTTAGTTTTTGTAGAATTTAGGATTTTAACTATAAATATCAACTTTTAATACTTTGCCTTTAGTTATTTAGGGACAAAATTAGTAACAGTGAATTAAGTAATTCTATCAGAGTCGGTGATTTTCATTCAAGTAGCATAAAAACCATTATGATTTGTCAAAATTTCCGTAGAGTCTCGATCAATCAATAGTGAAATGATATCGGACTAAGTTCGTTGATCTGTTGAACTAACGGTTGTCGGATTATGATTGTATCGACCATTGTTGCGAATCGAGGATCTACTGGAATTATGACGATCAAATGGTCGTCTCTATTTCAATTCACGACTTGTAAAATATGAAATGTTATTAATTTTTTTTTTGTTTTTTTAAAAGAAGCCAGACAGGTTTTACAAGAAACGTTTTTTGGCTATTAATTAAAATGTCGGGGATTTGAGATAAGAGTAGCTTTCGGATAGCTTGCTTTAAATCTTGTATTCAATTCAAGTTAGGTAGTTATCCGCAAATGAAAATTTGGACTTATATGAATAATTGAACATTTTGGACTTATGAATAACACACAAATCTGCATTTATTCTAGAGTCAGATCCATACAGCGTCAGTGTTTATTTGGTCGAAGTGTACTAATTCATTGGCAGATCTGATTCTAGTTGTAATGTACGACAAGACTACTGACGGACGTGACAGGACGAGGGCCCAGTTTAAAGGTTTCGGCTGGATCACATATTACATCAGAAAAAAAGTGTGCATCGATGGTCCCCTCATAACTTTTCGTTCAGCCCAGTTAGTGAGCAGCATTCGGTGACTGGGCTACGTTCTCAGCCCAGTTACCGAAAAAGTGCTGTACATTCATTTACAAAAGCTACGAGTAAAAGTGAAACCATTCCGGGATTTTTAGGGGAACATTTTAAAATGCTTGAAAAGGTCTTCCAAATAAATAAAAAATCAGGAAAATACGAGAAATTTTAAGATGATTAAAGATTTTTAGATTTTTTAAAACTGTAAATGATTTTATCATAATAATTGTTCAGATTGCTGTTTCTATGAATCTTGGTTTTGAATGTAATTTCGTATCAAAGCATTTGTGAAACAGTATGAAAAATATTGTTATTATTGTTGTTGTCAAATTAGGATGGAATTAGAAAAGTTTCAAAAAGGATAATATTTTGAAATTTGGTCGCCCTACCCCAAGCACTTTCTGACCCACATTCAGGAAAATGATATGCAAATTACCACTCATTTCAGACAATTCATCAGACGCTGTCTCCATTATGGAACGAGGTTATTAAATTCCGGGATGTAAATCTATTGGAATGCAACGATTGGTTCTACAACGACGAACTGACCGTGATGCTTCTCTTGCTTGACGAAGATACCCGGCTGGTAAAACAAACAAGAAATAGTTTAAAGCAAGTTTAAAGGATATTTAAATACTTTAAATTTATCTTCGCCAGGGCACGCACAAAACGTATCAAGTAATCGGCACTGGATGGTTCAAATGTAGCCTCCGTCCCACTTTCCAGGAACGAGATTACCCCATCGATACCAACATGGTGTTCCCTCCGGAGAGCTATTCTTTATTGGATAGTAGAAAAAGTGAAAATAATGAGACATTGACACCACCAGACACCGACGGTCACACCTCAGCACCGGAAGTGGGCCATAAAGTAGTCTCCCACCGGAAGGGCAAACTTTCTGGCCAGTGGAAGGAGTTCGATGACCAACGACTGGACAAGGTCTTCCGCTGGGTAGGCTTGTACCGGAATGGAACGAAAATGGCGAGCGTGCTGATGTCGTGCCACGTTCAGCATCAGGTAATATAGGGGTCGATACTTGATTGATGGCTTCGAGAGTGTCAGCTGATGGAATTTTGTCTTAATTGACGAATTACATCGTTTTTGTGCCGCAGGGGAAAATCTGAAACAACTAAATCTTTTTCTTCTTCTTTTTAATGCGTTATCTAACTTTGACCTGTTTATAAAGGGCCTTGAAAATGCCTCTGATGATGATCCTCAAAATATATTTCCCGACATGGAGAAATTTACGGTGGAGGTCCTGTTCACGGGCTTGCGAGATTTGGCGACGCTGCCCTTCAAAAGTGCTGGTCGATATCGGCTTCAGATGATTTTCGGCGAACTGAAACTTTCCAGTGGGCTTTCGTGTAAAAGTAGCGGCGGTCGGTCGATAAACTTTGTGGACGTGTATGCAACTGGAAATTTGGTAAAAAATAGTTACAACAAGCTTGGAGCTTTAAATTTAAGTTTCAGTTTTAGATGCTTCCAAAAAATGTTGAATATTGGCCGGCATTGATGGTGCAACAGGTTGATTGTTCATGCTCAAGAGAAGGAAAAGTTGTTGGTGCAAATATGATGGACAGGCCAGAGCAGTTCTTGCAAGAAGTAAATCTAAACTCGATAAAGCAACACATGGTCCGAAAACGGGATTCTGAAATAACGCTGCGGAAATCCTCGTCGGATTCGTTCCACAGTGCTGAGCAAGAACCACTAATTGAATTCGATGCACGTAAAACTAGATTGTCTGAAAAGTTAGTTCCTGCTCTGAAAACTATCGGGCACACCGTCAAAAATAGTATCATGCATCCAGTCAAAACTAATTTGGCTAAGCGCCGAAACTCTCTCGAGACGGACTACACGTGGTGGACCAAGTTCTACAATAGTGCCAGCCCGCTTCCGTCCGCCCACAAGCACAAATTGAAGGTAATGTTTTATTGCATGAACATGAGCATGTTCTCCCATTTAGTTGATTACCTCTGGTCAAAGCTATTGGAGTTTAATCTAAAGTTTCAAATCCCACCGAATGATTAGCCTTATTTTCCCTCCTAGATTTATTCGTGCGAGCTGGAGAAAGTTCCAGAGTTTGAGCATTTTCACGATTGGAGTATCCCGGTTTTTTTGTACAAAAAAGCTACACATAATCCGTCAAAACCAGCTGAATCATATGGCATGGTCAAGTGCAAAATTATGATCAAACCGTTTGAAAGAAATCGTGAAATAAAATCAGTTAATTCGCTATTCAACTTGAAGTACGTATAAGCTTCTATCTTACCCACTTTTCAAGATCAAATATTTCCAGCCTTCGATCAATCCCTATTTTGGCCCCCGAAACCAAAGTCATCGTCGTGGTGTACATAGTGCAAGGACTCAATCTGAGATCTCGTGATCTGTTCAGTCTATCCGATGCGTACGTAAAGCTCCAGCTGGGCAGCACAAAGATCGTGGACCGCCCAAACTTTGTGAAAGACCAAACGAATCCCGTGTTCGGGAAGCGATTCGTGCTGCACGGAAGTCTTCCCAGGGATCAGCACCTCCAGATATCCGTGCTTGATCATGACAATTGCTTCGCGGACGATCTGATTGGAACCACGTGCGTTGATATCGAGGATCGTTTTCAAAGCTGTCATTCGTTGTCGATTGGCTTACCACTGGAGTACAGTTCGTCGGGTTTGTACTGCTAAGTCAATCATGTGATCGAAACTTATTCGAGCTTCTTTTAAGGGTACAACGCGTGGCGTCATCCAAAGAAGCCAACGGAGCTACTGGAACAGATTTGCCGACAAAGCTCTATAGCAGGTCCCAAATACGGGACCAAATCAATTCACCTAGCTGGAGTAGACATACAAGATGACACCCAAATTTCAACCACAGAAGACCCGCGTGAGCGGCTGGCCCTTGTGGCTTTGAAGAATTTTCACAAAATCCCCGTAGTTGGTTGTCATTTTGTTCCCGAGCACGTGGAAACTAGATCTTTGTATCATCCCGATAATCCACGCATTGAGCAAGGAAAGCTTCAGCTGTGGGTTGAAACGTATCCCGAGGGATGTGTTCCCAATTTGGTTGATATTACCCCGAATCCTCCAAAGCCGTACGAACTGCGAGTGATTGTTTGGAACACGAAGGATGTGATTTTGGATGAGAAGAATATTTTCGGAACGCTGATGAGCGATATTTATGTTAAGTGGTATGTAATGTGGTCCACAGTTGTAAGAAAACAATACACTCAAACCCCGATGGTTTGACACCAACTGTTGTCAAACGAACGGGGTCACGTTTTAGTTTGACACCCCTTTTACACGGAGTTCACACACACTACCAAACGTTTGTTTTGATAGTGTGCGTAAGCGCCGTGTAAAAAGTGACAGTTCGTCACCTTTTAGTTTGACTTTGACCAACCAACGGGGTACAAACTAAAAAAGTGTCAAACGAAAAAGTGACCAACCACCGGGGGTTGAGTGTATTTTTATTTCCGTTTGAGCTAGCGCATTTTTGTTAAATTATGAAACTTGAAGGTTACAAGACAAAAAAATATCGTTTCACATATTGCGGCTCCTAGGATTAATTATCATTCTGCTGCGATCGTATACCACACTTCCGGAAATCGCAGATGTCCCTTAGTAAGCTCAATTCTCGATTAAATTTTCAAAAGGCCCTATCTGCATAGGAAACCCATGAGGGATAGGTTGTTTTGAAAATTTAATCTAGAATTGTTGGCGTGTTCGATCAACATGCTTCATTTTATATCTGAATAAGTAAAGTGACTGCATAAAAAACTGAAATAAGCAAAGCATGCTTGGGATGTCATGATGGTTTTTGGTATCCGGAAGTGACAAGTGGTCGTAAAATGCGTAGCGCTTATCAAAGTGCGTTTTATAGTCGCAGCCAACTAACAGACTGAAAACGAAACTATTGGCACTACGCCCCCCGGGGCATGGCCTTCCTCTAACGTGGGATTTCTGCTCCAGCGCCTCTGACGAGACAGGAGAAACCGGGACCGACGTTTTACTTCATCATCCGATAGAAGCTCAGTGGATAAGGCGGGAATCGAACCCGCGTCTCATAGCATCATCGGGATCGGCAGCCGAAGCCGCTACCCCTGCGCCACGAGACCCACTGACTAACTAACAGACTAACAGACTGACGATTTCTTAAACCGCAGAATGTTAAATTATCTTGCCAGGCATAATATTTTTTTTCCAGGAAAAAAAACTTTTTGCTGTTTTTTGCTGGTTAGTAGGCTTAGTGATTTTTCACGCTAATTCAAATTTTCAAATTCGGTTTTATTGGTGAATAATCAGATACAATAAGTTCTTTTGAGGTACAAAACAGAGTTTTGGAGTTCCTTTCAGCTGTGTGTTACATCATAATCCATTTTGGAACAGTTATTGCTTGTAAATAAAGGTGTTGCCAAGAGTAAGAAAAATTAAGAAAAAAAAAAACTTACTAAACTTGCTAGGAAAAGGGGATAGAAATAGAGAAAGCTTAAAACTAGATCACAGTTTTTTATCCTTTATAGATGTGCTTAATCATTAATTCCCCGAGGGCTAGAAATTGCTCCGCCTTGTTACGGCAGCTCCGGAACCGTGTCATCATCTCCCCCGCGAGAGCAAAGAACTCCGGCAGGGTAAAGAGATCTTCCCCGGTCACTTCTTGCTGGGCTTTTCACGCTAATAAATTGCAAATTTCACAGAATCTGAAAAAAATGTTAAAAGAATTTTCTAAATCTTATTTAAAATAAATAATCAATCGAATTTTTATCCTCGTCAATTTTGAATGTAATTTCAACAGAAAATCTTGTTTTATATGTTCTTTCCTTTTTTGCATTTCACGTCAGATTGACAAATTACTGAAAAAAAAGTTCTTAACAAGTTAAGAGAGACTCTCACTTTTGCAGTTTCATATACCGTGGGGGTGACTATGGGTCAAAAAACGATACACCTCTCGTATTTTATTTATAACAAAAACAGTTTAAATAACATCGAAAATCTTTCAACGTAGATTTCTGGAGTTTTTTTTTGAAAAGGTCCTATACACAAAATTTTCAGTTTTTGCTTTTTGGGTGTTTTTGAAACCGCTTTGAGCCAGGGGTATTACGTACCTCAAAAAACTCCAGATTTGTTCTTAGATAGTTTACGAACATTTTCCCAAAATATGGTGGATTTTGATTAACACTACCTCAAATGCCAATAGTATGAAAATTGACCCAATCTCACCCCTTAGAGGGGGTGACATTGGGTCAAAGAAACTAAAATGATGCTCAAATACAACGATATGGTAAAAACAAATCATCCAACAGTGTTTCTTGTTCGAGGGAATCGTATTGACGCGCTACAATGTTTGAAGTAGATATTTTCAAACATTTGGGTACTTTTTGATCAATTCCAACAAAAATATTAGAAAAATGATTTTGCGAGAGGTAATTTTTGGTCAAAAACGTACCTCAACTTTAGACAGCTGCCAAAATAACAGGATTTGTTCTAGGAACGAGATTTTTTCAGTGAAGTCATCTTAAGATGTCCCTTGCACAACCCTTTTAACAGAATTCAGTTTCATTAAGAAGGATCTGAGAAATGGTAAAATCCGTAAAAAATTACTTTGACCCAATCTCACCCCCGAGACCTAATATCACCCCCACTGACGGTACATCAACAATAGAGAGTTGGTTGCTTACTTTTATTTTATTACATTAAAACAGTCAAAAACACATTAGGAAAGCTGTTGTTCATGATCAAAGTTCTGATAATATCTCTCAAATAGTAAAAAAAAAAGGACCAAGGAGCTAAAAAATAACCTATATCAAAATCCTTTTTTTATTAGCAAAACTCAAACAAACGCTTGTTACACATTTAAAATGTTTTTTTTTTGTGCAATGTTCATTTTCTCTAAAAATCAAACTGTGACAGTTTTTGGCGGCTTGCAAATAAAACAATATTTTATAAACCGGAAAAGATATGAAAATTCTATGATTTTTTTTTCATAAATCCATGGTAACATTTGCAAATCATGACAGTAATTATAATTTAAACTGGCCTACCATTTAAATTACTGAAAAAAATATATATTTTTTAATTTGACATAATTTAGTGCGTAAAACACAAACAAAATTTCACTGGTTTTCACCGGATTACCTACTGATTAGCTTAAAAGAATTGGAAATATGATACAGGATAAACATTTATGAACTTATCAGTTAGGCCGATGCAAATATTTATAATAGTTTTTGTCCCTCGGCCCTGGCCAAGGTCGAGAGGGAGGGAAAAAATAAAAATTGAAATAACAGGCCATAGCCTTCACAATTGAATGAAAAAAGTGTTTTTAAATGCATTTCACACTGGTTCAGTTGTTTTGCAATCATTAGTTTAAAAAAAAAAAAGATATGACGATGGCAAAAAAATTAACGAGAAAAAGGTTGTTGTGGTCCTGTACATCATTTTTTTTTAAATTCAAGAGATTTTTGATTAAACCCAAACATGCTAAAAATGATTTTAAAAGCCAGGAGTGCATTTTAAATTGATTTACTTAATTTTAATTTTAATTTTTTTTTGTCCCTTGATTTTTCGGACCGATTTTGAAATATGGGGGGAGGGGGTTAGCCAGCCAGGCCAGGTTCAGCTAGTTTCAAAACCATCGCTGATAAAAAAAAGGATTTTTGTATTTATGTTACAAAGATATAATCTTAAAGGCTACACTCAACCCCCGGTGGTTGGTCACTTTTTCGTTTGACACTTTTTTTAGTTTGTACCACTTTGGTTGGTCAAAGTCAAACTAAAAAGTGACGAACTGTCACTTTTTTCACGGCGCTTACGCACACTATCAAAACAAACGTTTGATAGTGAGTGTGAACTCCGTGTAAAAGTGGTGTCAAAGTGACCCTGTTCGTTTGACAACAGTTGGTGTCAAACCATCGAGGTTTGAGTGTACTAGCGTAAGGAGACTTAAGTTCAAATTCTTATAATGTTTCCAGCTGGTTGCAGGACATTTCGGACGCCCAGTTCACTGACATCCACTACCGGTCCTTGGACGGATCCGGAAACTTCAACTGGCGTATGATATTCCCTTTTAATTACTCAAGCTCCGATATTATGGTACGAATCGAATCGTTCGCAGAACACCGTAATGAACGCCGCAACATCCAACTGATGCCGTTCGGTAACTCTTTCCAGATGGTGGTAAGACGCAAGAAAAGTTTCTACGAGCAACTCGACACCGAACACAAAGTTCCCCCGCTGCTGACGGTGCAGGTGTGGGATAATGATCTACTGACGCGCGATGACTTCTTGGGGACGTTGAACCTGAATCTGGCCCAACTGCCGGTTCCAGCTTCAAAGCCTGCGAAATGTGGCCTACCCGAGCCCGGTTCAGGATCAAAAGGTGACGAACGGCGTTTCCTGAATCTGTTCCGCGAAGGCAAAGTTCGCGGTTGGTACCCAATTGTTGGCCATGGAAACGGCAAAGTGGTGCAAACGGTGAGTGGAACTGGTGGAAATTTTGTTAATTTGTTTATGTTCACATATTGCACTTGATTAAAGGGTAAAATCGAGCTGGAGCTTCAGATTTTGACTGAGGAGGAAGCGCTTTTGCAACCTGCTGGTAGAGGACGAAAACCACCCCAGAGTTTGGCGATGCCAGAGTAAGTTGCGCGTAATGTTTTTCCAGATTTTCTCTCGATTATCTCAAAGCACCCTTAAAAGTTCGCTCTGTGTGCGTATCGCTTGAGCTAAAATTAGTAACTTTTCAAGAGGCTTCACCAGGCCATTGTGTTCAAAGTACATAAGACACACCCACGAAAGGACGTCACCAACAATGTGTATCAAAACAAAAAAAAAATATAATTCAATGATATTAGCGGGATTCCCTCTTCTCTCTCTCCACGCGGATCATCCTAATTAAATCAACTTAAAAGACGTTTCCGTTAACCCAAGTGATTTATTTTTTCTCCCGCCCAGCCGTCCAGACACGTCCTTCAACTGGTACCGCAGTCCGCTCAAGTCGTTCCGGAAAATCCTCTGGCCATTGGCACGCAAAGCACTCCTCGTTTGTACTCTAGTCTTGCTGCTGGTTCTGCTCTTGTACGGGCTGATAATCATGCTGCCCACCTCCACCATCATCAGCCAAGCCCTCGCCCGGAAAGCGTCCACGGATCGCATCGTCCGGACCGGGATCGTTGACGTGCCGTAGACAGATGGATTGGCGGTTGGCGGTTGGCTATTTACTTCTGTGACACATGTTGCCTCTCTATGTGTACAATGGCGCGAACCAGACAAACCAGGCTTCCTTTCTTCGTTTTTCCCTCTTATCGGCATGTTATCAGTGGACTAATTACAATTATAATTGTGTTGATTGTGGAAAATGGCCATTTTTCATTTCATCGCAAAACGAGTCGAGGCTCTTGGGCGGTAGGATTATCGAGAATATTTTTAAATAAACTTTGCAAACAAAGGTATGGTGATGGATTGTGTTTGAACGGTTTACGGTAAATGCTCGATTGTATTGGTGGAAGAACATTGGAAGATGACACTAAATTAAAAGCAAAAAAGATGATCAGTTGGTGATTCTGATCTTTTTCGTGATCAGTAATAAAAAAATGGTGAGCAAACCTGGTTTTTCTTGAAGAGGTTGGCTGAGACTAAGAATGCTGTAAATAAAATACTGCTGAAAATTGCGGTAAAAATTGCTTGAAATTTGATAGTTACACACTTAGATTTTTTTACCGAATTCGGTTTACCGAATTTTCAACTGCTGAACAGTTCGGTAAACTGAAATTTACCGGATTAGGTAAGAACTTTCCAAAATTCGGTAATGAAGTTCATTATTGTTAATCGTACAATCAAAATTCGGTAAAATTATGTTCATTTTGACAGATGGTTTACCGATCTTAAGCGATCTTTAGCGATTTTTCAACTATCGAATTCGGTAAAAAAATCTAAGTGCGTAATGGTTGAGGTATTTTATCGAAAATGCTTCCTTTGTTCAAATTTGTCGACATCACTCTTCTATTTCATAATATTGGTATCATTGCATCACCATATTCTCAACACCCACGTAAGTCACAAGTACCTAAATGTGTCTATAAAATTGCGTTAAAAGGACGATCAGCCTCACAGACACACCGCGCAGTCGACGTTATCAACGCCTGTTTATCCATTCGTCAAAGTGTCACACATATCCTATCGCCAACTCTGGCGGGTTGATTTTTCTGGATCTTTTTTTTTTATTTTCTGCATCCATCCACCCGCGCCTCAAAGTGTGTACATAGGCCCTTTCCAGCGGATTTCACCCTGTTATTGTTGTACGGGTGACACTTGTGATACTGCGTTTGAATTGCTCATCTAATGTATCGCTTGCGCTGCTATTTATTCCTGGCTGGCCCACCCTCGCCCCCTCCCAGACGTCAAGTTAATACTGGAAGGCAGGAGGACCCAACCCAACCAGACGCAGTTTTCCGCCGACACACTAGTTACTTTCCGGACTAATCAGCGCGCTCGAGTTAGTTTTTGTCCAACCGTCGAGCAGCCACAACGTGTGAGCTTTCCCGCCCCGGAAGTGTTATAGGGAAAAGTGTTTTTTTTTCTCCAGGAAAGAAAGTGTTGTGATGTGAGCTGATAATTTTGGATACCTAAAACCCAACGGACACCTCAGAGAAAAAAGGATTATCAGTGAAGTGCTGGGAAATTTCATTTGAATGTCTACTTGCTGAGTTTTCAAAATCAACTAATCGTCCTGGAATATTGAATCTTTGGGATTTATCAAAATTTCAAAAATGATTTTTATTTTTGGAATCAAACTAATACAACTTTCTTATTCAGTTCTATAGAACCTTAATCATTAGGAGAGAATTAATTATCAATCCAAAAAAAAAATAACTAAATATTTGTGCTTCTTCGATTTATAGATCAAACAAACATTTTATTTTCAATGCATAAAAAATATTGGTCCCAAAATTCATAATTTCCTGAAAGCCTGAACAAGTCTTCTTTGCTTTAAAAAAAACAAATAAAATGTTCTACAATGCATTCTCAATAGTTTTCAATCGATTGTAAAAGATTTTATTCAAACGAAAAATATTTTTTTGGCAATATTGTTTTGCCACCTGTCCTTTGGGAAACTTCTGAAGGGAGACAAAACTAAAGGTTAAAATTTGCAATTGCTTAATGGTTGCAAGATAATGGTGATGTTGAAAACATAAATTTAGTTCGATTTAATTAAAATTTAGGACCTGTGGAAAATTTGTGATAGCAAAGTCGTGATGAAGCATCGACAAAAAACACTAATTTTTCAATAAAAAATAGTGGTTAATGCAACAAGTTGCAAAAAGAAGATTTTTTCAGCACGAGTTGGACATTTATCCAACGAGGTTTACCGAGTTGGATTAATACGACGAGTGCTGAAAAAATCAAGTTTTGCAACGAGTTGCTCACAACATTTTATGCCATTCCGAAAAACGCTTCTTGGATGGAATTTTATGTCAAACATTCATGTGTTTAGTAAATTCACCGTTCAAAACAAAAAAAAATATTGAGAAATGTTACTTTTCGATACTAGTGTTGAAAAGTTCAACTTTTCAGCAAATTTTCCATTCAGTTAGTTTTGGTAGGGAAAAGTAGGCCGTTTCGTTACTCCAGAAGGACAGGAAAAGTTGACAGTTTCACAGCGGAATTGTAAAAAATAAATTTTAAAATCTAATTGTTGTTTTTCATCAAACTTAAAAAACAATATTTTAAAAGAAGAACGTAAAAAATGTTTTTTTTTAGTGTGAACCCAATATGAGCAATGATTTATTGAAAATAGTTTGAACTAGCAAGTTGAGTCGCAATGACTCGATTTTGTGGAAAATAAATAAGCGAAAAAAAATATTTTTTTATAACAGACTTTAAACGTTTAGAATTTGTTTACATAATATGGCTAGTTTAAACTTTATTTGAAGATTTTGTCATGAAGTTTTGAATGTTATGTTACTTAAAAAATAATTTCATATCAATGTCCAAATTTTTGTTCCAAAATTTACTATCTTTTCCAGATCTGCGGTTCAAGAACTGTATTCAATAAAGTTTAAATCAATTCTACAGCTTTATTTGGAAAGGTCCAAAAAATAGGGAATCCTTTAGCTTATAGGACCTTTACAAAACTTGAAAATTGTATTATTCAATGAAAATTCCTTTTTTTTATTTTTTTTTTGTCACAGATATTTTTTTATTGTTGAAGGTGGGAGAGGTAAAATTTAGGGTGTTGCCAATATTTTTCAAAGTTTATGTCACCCCCTCCCACCCCTTCGAAATTGTTCCAAAAAATCAATAGGTAATTTGTTTTTTTTTTCAAAAACTTCAAAATTTTAATGAAAATAGAAGTCAAATCAACTGAAAACAATCTAAAATGCATTTTTCTGCATTGATACTCACGTTTTGCATGTTTGGACTGGATTAAAAATATTTGAATTTTTATGGAATCGCAAAAACTTTTTTTTTTCGCAAAAAAAATACATTTTTGTCAATAATTAGATATTTTGGAAACTAATGATTGCAAAACAACTGGACAGGTGTAAAATGCATTTTAAAACACCTTTTTCAAATGTTGAAATCATGGCTCGTAAATTAAATTTTCAAACTTTTTTTTGTGCCCCCCTCCTCGACATTAGTCAGAGTCGAGGTACATAAACTTCAAAAAATATTTGCAACGGCCTGATCTAAAAATAAATAAAAAATCTAAATAATGAAAATCAGATTTCAAATATAAAATGCAAGTTCATTGGATTATTTTAGGAACCCGTAAAAAGGCAATTTATTAACAAGCCAGAAGTTTTTTATCTAAATTTGAACCATAGTTATATTAAATTGTTGCTTTACAATTTTAGATATAATCTTCGTTTTGAAAATATTGTTTGTATTATTTAGAATTTGCACAAGAATGACTTAAGTGCTTGTTTAGCCATTTTAGGTGACTTTGGATTTAGGATTTTGACTTGAAAACCTAGAAAGTATTTTTTGCAATTCATTTTTTTGTTTCCTCAAATGTTTGGCTGAACAAAATATCTAAATCAGTTTAAGTCTGCAACTCCAGTGAAACGCTACTAAAAGAACTTACGCATATTCTAAAAGATGAATTCTTGTGTGAAATTAAACAGTATGAAGAGAAAAAACACATAATTAGTGACACTGCTCAAATTTATATCGGTCTTAAATGATGTATTTCCAACCTTGAAATAGTTAGCAGCTCAGGGTTGCCAGTGTGTGCCAGTGTTGGATTTTTAACAAATTTTTAACATTTATCTATCTAGAGGAAACACATTATTAAATTACTGAAATCGTTTAAAAAGTCAAAAGCAGTTGCAAATGAGTGCGTTAGAAATCTAATTACAACCCAACAAAGGGACATCGGAAGTCCCCCACAGAGTGCCAACAAAGTCATGACCAACCCCCCACGGAAGAATCGCTACTAGCGCCATGCCAACTCCGCTGTACCTGTGTCACAGCGCCAGAACAACCGCCACTTCCGACGAGCCGGACCGTACCCTGGGCGTGTGCGACTCCTCGGCGGAAGAGGATGACCTTCACAGTGCGCCACATTTCGGAGTGAGATTCATGAATGAAGGCAGCAAAGTGCTTTCTACTTAAAGAGAGGGCCTAGAAAAAAAAAAAGATTTGGCTACATTGGGGATCCTTTTTGCTTTTTTTTTTTCCTGCTCGTTTTGTCTCCGTGAACACAGAATTGGTTGCTGGCCAAGCTGCGGAAAACCGGCGGAAACATTCTTCACGGCAGCAAGGCCGACAACATGGACCAAGTCGAAAGCAGTGAGCTGCAGTCCATCCTGTCGCAGCCGGCGGAGCACGAAGTGTGCCTGCTGAGCGAGAGTCCTTACAGGATACTTCGGGTGAGTGGAAAGTTATCTTTTTTTATTTGTGAGAGAGGTCATGGCTCCATCCCAAATATTTGATAGGTCTATCAATCATTTTCATTATCATTAATAAATTCTTATTCAGTTAATGTATGATCAGCAAATGGTTTTTAAAAAGCTAAAATATTTTCATGGCAATTGACAATTATATACACTACAAATGTGTACAAAATCGATCCACATTAATAATCCTTCTGTAAATCAAATCAATCAATTAGTATTGTTAATCATAACTTGACTTTTTTCGGAAAAATGCGCGGTTCTTCTAAGCATGGTATTTTCAAATAAAAAAACTCACGTTGCACGTTTTCTCTCAGCTGCCCTTAAATATCTCACTGGTTTAGGGGAAGGAGAGCAAGCTTGATTATTTTTTTTTTGAACATGATTTTTTAGAATGATTTGAATCATCAAATTTATTTTTTGTTTGTTTATATAAACGCATACATGAGTAATTCTTGCTAAAAGTGGAGCACTTTTTACACATGTGTTCAAAAATCCAAACCAATTTGTGTACCTTTTGGTGCCCCCCACTAAAAGCATTGTTGAAATATTGTTATTATTGTGACTTGTATGCATAAACTTAAAAGCTCATAACTTTTCAAAGTTCCTTCAAGACCTCACCGTTAAGAAGTGTTTTGAAAAGAAAATTTAAATTGGTTTCAAATAGTATTGTTTATTTCATTGAAGTGACTTTGACCAAAAGGTGGTCATTAGTCACCAAGCTATCGAATGAATTTGTCAGAAAAAAATCCATTTTAAACTTACGTTAACCAAACATAAAATTGTTTAAAAAAACATAGGCATTATTGATGAACAGCGTAACGCTCAACGAAAAATCGTCAATTTCAATTAAAAGCTTAGAAAATGTTACGTTATTCTCTGAAAAATCGCAGGTGTTTTTGCCTTCTTTGAACTTTGGTCGAATTTAAAAATAATAAACTTCAATTCCAAGCATAACTTAGTTGAGGATTCTGTGGAGAATTTCTCTTATCCTCTTAAAAAAGTGGAACATATTAAGATAGCTAAATCTTTCATTTTCATTTAGAAAACAATATTTCACCTAATAAAAGAACACAATCCAGATGTGACAGCACATCAAAATTTTGGAAAATCGATCTAAACTTTATTTTTGGACCTCTCCATGTGGCGTTTGCCTCTGCCTAGCCTCTGATCTTCCCAGCCCTTGAAAAAAAAAACCAAGAAGATTTGGCCATTATTGACCAAACGATGCCAACAAAGTTTGTGACGTTCTTTGAACAATATTTTAGCAAGGACCACTTAGTTACATCTCTCCCCTACCAATAGCAACACAATGTTCTATTTCTCCACCAAATGGTGGCTCTCACCGTGATTGTAGCTGCTACCATGTCGCCACAACCATCGTTTGAGAGATTCACTATTTCAAGAGAACCGAGACGAACCGTATCCTGTCGTCGTCGTCGGTATCGTTCGGGAAAACGCCGGGAGCCGAGATTTGGCTCACCACCTCACAGGAGCAATGAAAAGCTATAAAAACAGCCATTCGCGGATCGTAGATCTTCAGTTCATCTCGGAACGCGGTGGAATTAATAACAGTAACGGTGGCGGCATAACGTGACGCGTGTGACTAACTTTGACCAGAATGGATATTTATCTGTAAAGCGGTGTGACCATCGCTTTCCCCCAAAGGATATTAACCTCAAGTGTGGAATGGAAGGGGGGTTTTGTGAAGAGCAAGAGTGTTGCAAGTGATCAAAGGATTCGTGATAAGTGATAGTGATCAATTGAACTCAAACGGTTGTTGGTTGTTATAAATCTTTGGCTTTGGATTTGAATTGGATTAAAAATGAATCACAGTAGTCAATTTCACGCCAGAACATTAAATTTAAACAGTCCTTGACAAATATTTTGATAATGAAAACATGAGCACTAGAAAGTTCGCCAAATTTAATAATCTTTTCGTCCAAATTTGAGAAAAATCACTAAATAAGTAATCTAGTAATCTAATTATCAATAATTTACCGACAATTTCATATGACTACGGATCATTTTTTTGCTGTATGTTCTGTATTTTGGTTCAAAAAATATTTAAAAAAGTGCTGAAAACTGCGATTATGGGTTATTTAATAATTCAGTAAATTGTATTATTTAAATCCCTCAGTTAAAAATATCATGTTAATATTACAACTGGGAAGAGGTACATATCTTATGTCCGAAAATATGTGTAATCTTACCTCTGAAAATTTACCACTTTTCTGGTGTAATGTCACTTATTCAGTCTTAATTGAGGTACAATTACATCAAAAGAGATTCAAAAATTACATCTTCCAAAATCAAACAATTTTTTACAGTGTAATTGAACAGTTAATGACGCCTAACTTTAGAGATAGTTGAGAAAGTAAATAATCTCAATCCAATTTTCACCTTTTTCGATAGCTTAGGAGTTTAGGTGTTAATATATGCTTAGAGCCATAATTATTTTTGTTTTGCAACTTTTAAAATATTACACAGTAACCATATTATTAATAAGAAGAGGGTTGAAATAAATTCATACATAAATTTAATACATGTTGTTCAGTGAGAATTAAATGCTTCAGGGAGGCGGTCAATTTCTCGTTAAAGATGAAATTCAACTGTATTCTGTGAGGCTCATTTAATTGGCCAATCGACTAGAATCGAATAAAGATCAAATGAAATTTTCCCGCTCACGTTGCAAGCCCAGGCTTCGATTACGAATACAGTCATCTGTCGGACCACGGGTTTTATAAATTGAAAATTAATTGATTTTGCTGCGACTTCAGTGGCTTCGTATAGGTCGGTAGTAATCATAAATTTCAAAGAGAGGACATTGACTGGATTTTGAGTGAAAGTGACTGTGGTCAATAACAGCAAGGTTCAACATAAGGAATAAACTGTGCGATATGATAGTGCAATTGTGTAACAACGTCCACGGTAACCATCGTCCATATCAGGTGTTATCTCGAGCATTGAAAAAAACAGAATTTGATATCTATCTGTTACAATGATTAACCGGAAATCAATCAGACAGATGTTTCGTAACTATCGCACAAATCCAAATCATCCGTTGAGTATAGCAACTCCACTAAAGATACCGGCCACCTGGAGTCGAGTTCTTCGGCTGCAACCCAGTACTCGGATTAATCCTGAACATCTTCTAGAGGTTGGTTAATACTGTTTCTTAAAAGAGTTTTTTGATCATTAGATAATAGGGAGCATTCTTTTATTACGTAACGCAAAAATTTGGACCCCTTCCCCCCTCGTAACAAAAATTCCATACAAATTTTTAAAGTTTTGTATGGAGCGAAACACTGCCTCCGACCAACCCCCTCCCCCCCAACTGCGTTACGTAATAAAAGAACGCTCCCATAAATCATCCACTGAGCTTCTATCGGATGGTGAAGTAAAACGTCGGTCCCGGTTTCTCCTGTCTCGTCAGAGGCGCTGGAGCAGAAATCCCACGTTAGAGGAAGGCCATGCCCCGGGGGGCGTAGTGCCAATAGTTTCGTTTTCCCATAAATCATTTACACATTTCATTTTTTAAATGCATGAAAAACATTGTGAGAAAAAATCCTACATTAAATCACATATAAGAACACTTTAATGACAAATTCAAAAAAGGGTTAATGAACAATTTTCTACAAAATCGGCAAATGTTGACCATTTTTATGTTCTGTGATATAAGGCCGTTGTAAATAGTTTTCAAAGTTTATGTCGCCCATCCCCTTCAAAGTCGGCCTGAATAATCAGGGGGCAAATTTTTTTTTTCGAAAACTTAAAATTTTTAATGAAAATTAAAGTAAAATCAACTGAAAACCTGTCAAAATGCTTTTTCCTGCGTTTATAATCATATTTAGCATGTTTGAACTCCTTTGAAAACATTTTAAATTTTCATGAAATACCAATGTACAGTCCGACTAAAAGTGTGTTTTCCCGAAAAAAAAATTTCGTCGATACCTTGATATTTTGAAAACTAATGATTGGAAAGCAACTGGGCGCGTGTAAAATGCATTTTAAAACACTTTTTTTCATCCAAATGTAGAAACCTTGGCTTATAATTTCAATTATTTTTTTTGCACCCCCTCTCGACAGAAAAAAAAATGATGGTAATATTCATCAGGAAATGGTGACGGATTTTATGTCGAAAAAAATGATTAATTATTATAATTATAAGAAACAGGAAAATTTAAGTTTCTTATGCCAATGTCTCAGCAACTAATGGTCCGATTTTCAATGTTAAAAAATAAAACTCTCGTGAAATTTTCTGATCTTTTCGAAAACAATATTTTTAACAAAAAAATCATGACTTTTAAAAGGCCAAACATTTAATATTAACATTGTCCAATACACCAAACGTTCGAATATTTACGTACCATTTTTAGATGGACAGTGCCTAATTTGTCCCGCCCGTTTGGATCAATCGGACCGCGCACTGGACTCACAATCCAGAGGTCGCCGGTTTGAATCCCGCGGCGGGCGCTCTAAAATTCTTTGTGTAAATATGGGTATTCGGCGCCGTCGCTCCGTGCCATGGTTGGTACTAGCAATGGTGGCCGACAGCTATAAAGTCAACTTCGTTTCGTGCCTAATTTGTGTGGAGACTTGCATGCGTGAATCAATGACACAAAATGGCTTCTTTGGTCATAGGGAAGGCCCCCGCAAAGTTTGAGCCAAATAAAAAAATACAAATAAAATCCATTCTTGATTTGCTCTAATGTGAAACAATTCGAACAATCACAAACGCTCCCACCAGTCACTGATACGTGTTTTTTCACAGTCTCTTCGATGAAAGTGTTATTCTTAAAAAAAGATTTTTACAGAGAATCGTGAATAGAAAGTGATTTTTGTGTTTAAAAAAAATCTTTTGAACCAAATGACCAATTCTCTTCAAAACGTCAGTTGAAGGATGACGCATCTTAATTATTCAAACCTAAATTAGTGAAAAAGGTACATTTATTACTCATGCATGATTTTTGAAAAAAGATACAAATTTTGCGACCTTGTTTTTATTTATATTATAAAAAGTTCTCTTACAAGTTGTTTTAAAGAATATTTTACCCATATTTTCGTTTTTGTGACATTTGAACTCTCTCTCGGCAGTTCTACTTTGTAAATGGAAGTGACGTATTTTTCGAAGTGGGGGGAGGGGGGGTTAATTTTAGCCGATTTTAGCGTGACATACTTTTTGGATGACACATTAAAGATAAGATTACTATACCCTAATGACGTGCACAACATTATAGGTATCCGCTACGTGAAAGAGGACTTAGAGCGGCTGGAAGTCAGCTCCCCACTCTCCCTTATACCCTTGAAACGAACATTGTGAAATTTATCCTTTCCTTTTTTTATTTTTTAACGATACTCACTGATTCATAAATAAGTATAGCTTTTTTATAATGAATATTAATAAACTACAGGACTGTATGTACTCATATAGTTAACAAGTATATTGCATTAATAATTGCAAATTTTAATTAATCTACAACCATCAAACCACACGCTAACAACTAACAGAAGGTTAGATTAAATTGGATAGGTACTGCACAGAGTTCCGCTTGTAAGTAGATTGCAGTAGGTGCTTCAGGAATGAACACAATTTATTTCTCTACTCTAAAGTCAAAATTTAAACACATCATGAAGCGTATTGCTTGGGTTGACATTGTCCAGACAATATTTCCTTCAATAAAAGAATTTGCGTTTGTAAGCATGAACCTGTCGTGTTTGTTTTCATCATAATTCGCGATTTAACTTTTTCGCACCTCCCATGAAAAGTCTCAGTAGAGAATTCGATACTGATTTCCACTTTCCTTTCTCCCGCCATTCCTCCCCAGGCCGCCGAATCGGGCAACTTGGAGGAGTTCGTCAGGCTGTACGAGGGAGACAACGGCCGGCTCGCGATAAAGGACAGTCGGGGGCGCACGGCAACCCACCAGGCGGCGGCCCGGAACCGCGTCAACATCCTCAACTACATCTACACCCAGCGGGGGGACCTCAACGAGCAGGACATGTTTGGAAACACTCCGCTGCACTTGGCCGTCGAAAACGATTCGCTGGATGCGTTGGAATTTCTGCTGAAAATGTGAGTTGGCGATTTCGCTCTGGATGCATATTTTTGATGAGGGGGAGAAAGAAAAGTTGTTACTATTTCGGAAAATTTCAGTTTATTTTAAGAATGTTTCAAAGCGTGCAGGTCATAAACGATCTGATATCAAATTGTTAACCAAACATAACTAAATAATTCCTCAACAGTGTGTTTTTGGATTTTTGTTTAGCATGAGTTGGTAACATACTAAAAATTAGTTTCATACTTTACTCCATACCATAAAAAACCCTTACTGCACATCTAAGCTGACACTTCTCAGCTTCCACTTTCACCTGACCTGACCCTGAACTTCACTGCCCTCGACGTTGACTAGGATTTCCACTGGGGTCCTTGAACGGGGGAGATTACGTTTTTCTAATATGATGAAGTCAAGCACCTTGTTTGAGAATTTATTGCAAAATATGTTGACACACACGAAAATATAAACCATTTTTTCAGACCGGTAGCGACCAACATTTTGAACGACAAAAAGCTCGCGCCCGTCCACTTGGCCACCGAGCTTAACAAAGTTAAGGGACTGCAGGTGATGGGAAAGTACCGGGACGTCTTCGACATCCAGCAGGGCGGAGAGCATGGTCGTACAGCACTGCATCTGGCGGCTATCTACGACAACGAGGAATGTGCTCGGATTTTGGTGAGCTATTTTGCTGATTTTGAGTTTGTCATTCGTGGGCGTAATTCTATTGTGATAATTTTTTAACAAAATCAGATTTCGGAGTTTGGAGCATCGCCGCGGAAACCGTGCAACAATGGCTATTATCCCATTCACGAGGCGGCGAAAAATGCCAGCTCAAAAACGATGGAAGTTTTCTTCCAGTGGGGTGAGTCGAAGGGATGCACTCGGGAGGAAATGATTTCGTTCTACGACTCGGAGGGAAACGTTCCGCTCCACTCGGCGGTGCACGGGGGCGATATCAAGGCGGTCGAGCTTTGCATGAAGTCGGGTGCGAAAATCTCCACCCAGCAGCACGATCTTTCCACGCCCGTACACTTGGCTGCAGCGCAGGTAGGACATCCTGTGTGGAGTATTGAGTTGGGTGGGGAATTTTATGAAATTTATTTTTTTTAAATAGGGAGCGATTGACATCGTGAAACTTATGTTTATGATGCAACCGCTGGAGAAACGCATCAGTTTGAACTGTACTGATATTCAGAAGATGACTCCCCTGCATTGTGCCGCCAATTTTGACCATCCAGAGATTGTCGAGTACCTGGTCCAGGAGGGAGCGGACATCAATGCGTTGGATAAGGAAAATCGGTCCCCTCTGCTGTTGTCCGCGTCCAGGGCTGGATGGCGCACTGTGATGATTCTCATTCGTTTGGGGGCCAACATAGAACTGAAGGATGTCAACTCCAGAAATGTCCTCCACTTGGTCATTATGAACGGTGGCCGGTTGGATGAGTTCGCCAAGCAAGTGTCCACCACCCAATCGGAAAAGTATCTCTTACAGTTGATGAACGAGAAGGACGACACAGGTTGCTCACCGTTGCATTATGCAAGTCGCGAAGGGCACATCCGTTCACTGGAGAATCTTATCCAGTTGGGTGCATGCATCAACCTAAAGAACAACAACAACGAAAGTCCACTGCACTTTGCTGCTCGCTACGGACGATTCAACACGGTTCGCCAGCTTCTGGACTCGGAAAAGGGAACCTTCATCATCAACGAAAGTGACGGCGAAGGACTGACTCCACTGCACATCGCGTCCAAAGAGGGTCATACGAGAGTTGTACAGTTATTGTTAAACCGGGGAGCACTTCTTCACAGGGATCACAACGGACGAAACCCGCTTCACTTGGCGGCAATGTCTGGATACACACAAACCATCGAATTGCTACATTCTGTTCATTCTCACCTGTTGGACCAAGTTGACAAAGATGGAGTAAGACACTTGATGATACAACCACGACCCCCAACTAACCCCAAAATTCCTTCCAGAACACCGCACTGCATCTCGCAACGATGGAGAACAGACCAAGTGCCGTGGTGCTGCTACTGAACCTCGGCTGCAAATTGCTCCACAACTACATGGATATGAACGCGATTGACTACGCGATCTACTACAAATATCCAGAGGCTGCCCTGGCCATGGCGACCCACGAGGAGCGGTCTCCCGAAATAATGGCGCTCAAATCCGACAAACATCCGTGTGTCACACTCGCCCTAATAGCTTCTATGCCACGAGTCTTCGAGGCCGTCCAGGACAATTGCATTACGAAGGCAAACTGCAAGAAGGATTCCAAGAGTTTTTACGTAAGTTGGTCATTTTAACCTATTCAAAGCTCAATATACCAAACCAGACGCTGTACTCAAAATAAAAACACCCCTCCCAGATTAAGTACTCCTTTAGCTGTCTTCAATGTCCCACCATGTACGCTCAGATGGACTCCCGAACGGGGGAGGCCGTCCAGATTTCGAAGCCGATTCCCCTGCCGGCACTGAACGTAAGTGTGCGGACACCCGGCCGGTCGAACTGCATGCATGCTACTCTCGTATCTCTTATCGTTTCGATATTATCTCGAGCAAATAATCGCTATTGCATGGCAATTTTCGTATTGTTTGACAGTCATTTTATTACCAATCAGTACTTGAATCGATATCCGGTTTTCGGTTTTTGTTTTAGTAGCATTGAGGGTTGGCCTAATGATTGTCAAATAGGAGTTTGATGATAACGAGTGCTGCGGGAATTGAGCTATTACCTCTCGACAAGTTCACTGACACTGTGCTTAACAATAGATTTATAACTACATTTGGTTTTGCATTTATAGGAGAATCCCACTGATCAATATACTTTACTTGATATCAGCACTATTTGTTTAATTTGATTTAAAAAAATAAAAAAAATATGGTGATTAGGGTGTAATATGGTTGTATGGAAAAAAATAAAGTTATTCAAATTTAGTGAGCACAGCAACTTTTCAGTTCCTTTTGAGGTCCTAAACTACTCCCAAAAGTTTGAGAACGATTGGTTAAGTCCACACTTTGCGCAAAGATATTCAATTCTCCATATAAATTTGTATGGGGAAAACATTTTTTGTTTATTTTGATATTTTAAAAATCCACGAGCACATTCCGAAGCATTCGAATATGAATCCGGTTTTGATATAGCGTGAAACGTGGAGTTTTTGAATATCAAAATCCAAAAAATGGGTTTCCCCATACAAATTTATATGGAAAATTGAATCGCTTTGCGCAATGTGAAGACTAAACCAATCGTTCTCAAACTTTGGGGAGTTGTTTAGGACCCCAAAAGGAACTGAAAAATTGCTGTGCTGGAAAATCGATTTTGTTATTATTGATATTTGCAAATCTGGATATGGAGGCAACCTATGAAAATCTTTAAATGATCGCAAGAAAATAATAAAATTATTTTTGATTTTTTATTCATCTCCTAGAGTACTGTCTACACAATAATTTACAACATAGTTTGCCTGTTTATAAAATCAGACGACCGTAACTTTGACAATTTTCGAATAAGAAGACAACAACTTCCAAGGTTGCTGTGCACCCTTTACCGAAATTTTGCCAACTATCCATTTCTTATGCCAAATAAAGCCAATTTCGATCACGTTAAAATAGGCCTCAAATATAGTTCCTGACTCCTCCTCCATCAAAAGAAAAAGTCTGTACCATCTAATCTAATCTAATCTAATCTAATCTAATCAGACTCTAGCGCAGCCAATCTTTCGAAGGGATCCTGGAGAGTGCCTTAGGTTAGATGACGCCTAGCACTCTTCTTGTCATTTTTTAACATTTGCAGTACGCCATTGCATTAGAATGCATTGAAACATCACAAGCGTTAAAGCGGCCAGGCCTACTGCGTAAAGCACAGTTTGAGCACAGAGTGTTCGAACAACAACACAATTCTGAATCGACAGGGGAGGAAGAAGCGTGGGGACACACCACCATACGCTCCGAGATTTGGTTGTATTCGTTGGGAGCACCATGCTAAGAAGGTTTGGTACTCCGGGACCCTCTGGGATGGGACATTGTATTTCCACGAATGCCTTGGACACTATTTGCCGTGGTTATAGCGCCACAACTCGCTCTCTGTAACAGTACCTATTCCTTATTTCCAGTCCACGCTCACCAAGTCGTCATGGCCTAGTGGTTAGCATTTTTGCTTACCAATCCAAAGGACGGAGGATCGAACCCCGCCTCGAGCGACTTTGATTTTTCGTTCATATTCATCATTTCAAATTTATGTGTTCTTAACTTTCTCGTTGGGAGCAGATGGGAATCGAACCCAGAACCATTCGCTTACAAAGCGAACACCGTAACCAGTCAGCCACGGCCGCTCTTAAAAGAAAAAGTCTGTACCATGACGAAAAATTTATTTTTGATTTAGTATCTTCTAAGCAGGGATGGAATAATCGCAAAACAATCATTTTCGCTTGCGAACATTCTTCACCCGTGAAAAAGAGTAGAGGCGAATCGCGCAAAAGAAAATCGCTCCCGAAATTCTCAAAGAAAATCAATCTGCTGATGATTTTTTTGTGAATTTCCTTCTCAGCACCACTTAAAATCGTTTATTTCACTTTATTTACACACATTGCCCATCTACAAAATGTGACAGGTCATTTTTCGACGTGTGACATTACATTTGTAAGTATAGTAGTGAAAAAGATGTTCCGCCGAATAATCAAGATGATGATTTTTTTAGATTCCTTTTACCGATCTTCCGTGCGCGAGAGAGGAGAGCCATGCTCCCTTCGGGTTTTTTTTCTCTTGATTAACATTAAAAGATTTTCTTTTGATGATGATTATTTCATTGCTGCTTCTAAGTTATTTTCTTCAGGACGAAAAACGCTATAAAGTTTTTAAATACATTTTTATTTTGATTTCACTTAAAAAAAATCGATGTATTCCAAATATATAACACAACTTTAAATTTAGCACATTTCTTCTTAATTCAATTATTACGTAACCCACTTAGGGAAGAAATGTTTTGACATGTGAGAGGGGTGTCTGAAAATGGTGATTTTTTAATTTTCAATATTAAACGACACATCCATCGTTTCGTTTCTTTCGAATACCAGCTTAAAATCCGCTGGTCTTGTGTATCACAAATCCTCCATTTTCGTTCCAAGAAATCGTTCTCGGTAGCTTTAAAGCTGTGCGACGATACAAACCATCAACACACATCGCAATCCCCGACGGCAGCATTTCCACATGATGACGACGACGCAGAATGACTTTCGAACTTCCGCCGTGAAGAAATTACCTGTCGCTTGTTTTTATCATCACAAATTTTCTCACTCTCCTCCACACGCTTCACAGATCAAGTATTCCTTCCACGCGTACCAAAAATCAAAAGAAGAAGTGGAAAAGATTAGAAAAGCTCTAAATGATCCAAACTGGCGCCAAATGCCGCTCCACGTGGTCAATGTGAGTGGACCTCTAGTTTGTGTGTGTGAGTGTGTGTAGGTGTGGGTGTTGGGTTTGTGTGTGCTATTGTTTTCCAGTTGTGACATTTGAAATTTTTCCTGTGCTATTGATGTTTCTTTGTTTACAAAAAATAAGGTTTTTCTTCTTGTTGGCACCGACACTTTTTTACTATCACTTAGGATTTTTTTAATTGGTGTATGTATGTTCTATTCTGCTTTTTATCATTTTCCTCAGAAGCACATTTTTTTCACTTTCAAAGTTACACGCTTGCAAGCTCACTTCAATTTTTATTTATTTCCCGTGTGGTCTTGCTGGTGAATGCCAATGAGGGTAACGAACTGTTTTTTCGACTCGAGGAAATCTGAACATATTTTGCAAATTTCGGTCGATTTTATAACTCGTTAACCTTACCATTCTACCCAGAGTTGTCAGGAAGCTTGCTCATTTTTCAATCTCTCCCCCCAAAGGCAATGGTGGCCCACGGACGCGTCGAACTGCTAGCTCATCCCCTTAGTCAGAAATATCTGCAGATGAAGTGGAACTCGTACGGGAAGTACTTCCATCTGGCGAATCTTTTGTTCTACAGTGTGTTCCTGTTTTTCGTGACTCTATTTGCTGCCCAGCTGATGAACAACGACACGTCTCAACTCAATGTAAGCTTGTTAACTCTTTCTTTCCAGTGAACTCGGATGACACCTGATAGCATGAGAAGACACTTGGGTTGTCTTTGCATGAGCAAATGTGGACCACCCTAGTGCTTCCACAGTAGAACCATTAATTTTGTTTCTTCTGCTACTCATCAGCAAACCACCCCGGCGGCGGAAGAATCATCAGAGCAGGATTCACTGGCTCCAGTGACGATGGCAGCCCGGTACAAGCACTACAACCCATCATACAACACTGGCCAAAACGACTCCAACCTGCGCGTGGAAAGCCACATGACCGTTTCGACCACAACGTTCGTTTCCGGAATCGGCATAATCGTGTACATTCTCGGCAACGCCATGCGCGAGATTCTCCAAGCGTATCAACAAAAATGGCACTACCTAATCGAGCCCATCAACCTGATCTCGTGGCTGCTGTACTTTTCCGCGCTGGTTATGATTTGGCCAATGTTTGTCCAGGGACGCTGCGAAAGTGGCAACTTTTCCGCGGCATCCGTGACCGTGTTCCTCTCGTGGTTTAATTTGCTCCTCTTTCTGCAGAGATTCGATCAGGTTGGTGCCGATGGTTTGAACATGGATGTAAATATTTTTAACATAATCGCATAATTGAATTTCGATCCCAATCCAAATTTATGAACGCGTCGGTGTTGCTCTGGAGTGTTGTTTTTTGAAGGAGATGCAAGATGGCACAATGGCAATCGCGTACATATTTTCAGTAACATTTCCCCTCCCTCTACCGACAGGTTGGTCTCTACGTCGTCATGTTCCTGGAAATCCTGCAGACGCTGATAAAGGTGCTGACGGTGTTCTCTATTCTGATAATTGCGTTTGGACTTTCGTTTTACATTCTGCTCTCGAAGGTAATAAAATTATCGTAGGTTTAATGTCGCGATTTGAATCATGCGTTAAATTTGAGGTACTTGTAGCGTAACATTACAAGTTCATCAATTTTACCATTGAAAACCTTATAGTTTTTTTTTTTGGAAAAACTGTTCATGAAACTTTTTAATACTGCTAAATTCTATCATTGAAATTATTTTTAATGAAATTATCCAGCCTTTTTTGTAACAAACTTGTGCAATTAACATAAAATCAAAGAAATTATAAAATTATTTTTAAAGCCATGAAAAAAAACACGATTTTCATGACGATTTTTTAACAATAAGTACAAAGATAAGCGGTATACGCACTTCGGAAGGAACCGGTCATAAAAAATATCAAATGAGCAGTAGCGGCAGCGAAAGCAAGCCAGAGAGGGTGAGGGTCCCCTCTCCTTTTTTCTGCTGTTCGTAAAGCCATTTCTTGACCCCTTTCCTTGGGAGGTGCGGCCCATAAAGAGCAGTTCTCTACGAAATCGACCGATTTCAACAATTTTTCTGTATTTTTTAATTTGGCTTAAACTTTGTGTCTCCCCATACAAAAATGATACGTAAGTAATCAAAAATCTGTAACTTTTGAAAGAATTTTCTGATCAATTGGTGTCTTCGGCAGAGTTATAAGTATTGATGAGGACTCTTCAGAAAACAATAGATACACGGAAAAAAATCTTGCCGATTTTCTAATTAATTTTTTGTTTCACAAAAACATTCTCCCAAGACTGGTACAAATTTTATTTAAAGTTTTTGTCTCCCCCCTCTCCCCCCCCCCTCCCTTTAAAGTTGGCCCGAAAAATCAGGGGAAATTTTTTTTTCAAAAAACGTCAAAATATTAATGGAAATTTAAGTGAAATCAGCTGAAATCCATTTAAAATGCATTCCCCTGCTTTTAGAATCATTATGAGCATTTTTGGGTTGATTTAAAAATGTTAGTATTTTTTGAAAATTTTCGATGTTTATTAACGCAAAAAAATTTTTTTCGCTAACATTTTTGTTTTTGTCAAATTTTAGTTTTTTTTTAAACTAATGATTGCAAAACAATTGTACTAGTGTAAAATGCATTTTAAAACACATTTTTCTTGCAAAATTTAATGTTGATACTATGGCTTGTTATTCCAATATTTATATTTTTTTATTTTTTTGCCCCCCTCGACCCCGACCAGAGCCATGTTATATGTTTTAGGGGACCAAAACCCGCAACATTTGAGCCATAGAGAAGTTTGGTCAAAAAATTTGCTACCGAGTTATAATTTAATAAAAAAGTGATTTTTGTAAGAAATCAAAATTTTATACATGGGTAATTCTCCGCCAACTCACACAGCAGTTGCCCCGACCCCTCTTTGATTTGCGTGAAACTTTGTCCTAAGGGGTAACTTTTGTCCCTGATCACGAATCCGAGGTCCGTTTTTTGATATCTCGTGACGGAGGGACGGTACGACCCCTTCCATTTTTGAACATGCGAAAAAAGAGGTGTTTTTCAATAATTTACAGCCAGAAACGGTGATGAGATAGAAATTTGGTGTCAAAGGGACTTTTATGTAATTTTTGTATTTTTTAGACGCTCGATTTGATGGCGTACTCAGAATTCCGAAAAAACGTATTTTTCATCGAAAAAAACACTAAAAAAGTTTTAAAAATTCTCCCATTTTCCGTTACTCGACTGTAAAAAATTTTGGAACATGTCATTTTATGGGAAATTTAATGTACTTTTCGAATCTACATTGTCCCAGAAGGGTCATTTTTTCATTTAGAACAAAATTTTTCATTTTAAAATTTCGTGTTTTTTCTAACTTTGCAGGGTTATTTTTTAGAGTGTAACAATGTTCTACAAAATTGTAGAACAGACAATTACAAAAATAAACATCACGAGTTATCGCGATTTTACGAAAAAAAGTTTTGAAAAAGTTGGTCGTCATCGATCATGGACGTCCATGGTCACCCGCGACAGACACGGACGACGAAACAAAGAGAAACGCAAAAAGTAACTTTTTCAAAACTTTTTTTTTTTAAATCGCGATAACTCGTGATGTTTATAAGCAAACCCCTTATGTCTATATATCAAATTTTTTGTAATTGTTTGCTCTACAACTTTGTGGAACATTGTTACATTCTAAAAAATAACCCTGCAAAGTTAGAAAAAACACGAAATTTTAAAATGAAAAATTTTGTTTTAAATGAAAAAATGACCCTTCTGGGTCAATGTAGATTCGAAAAGTACATTAAATTTCCCATAAAATGACATGTGCCAAAATTTTTTACAGTCGAGTAACGGAAAATGGGAGAATTTTTAAAACTTTTTTAGTGTTTTTTTCGATGAAAAATACGTTTTTTCGGAATTCTGAGTACGCCATCAAATCGGGCGTCTAATTTTACATAAATGTCCCTTTGACACCAAATTTCTATCTCATCACCGTTTCAGGCTGCAAATTATTGAAAAACACCACTTTTTTCGCATGTTCAAAAATGGAAGGGGTCGTACAGCCCCTCCGTCACGAGATATCGAAAAACGGACCTCGGATTCGTGATCAGGGACAAAAGTTACCACTTAGGACAAAGTTTCACGCAAATCGAAGAGGGGTCGGGGCAATTTTTCCCGATTTCGTGTGAGTTGGTAGAGAATTACCCACATACATTTTTTTTACCTAAATTTTTTATGTGAATTTGAATTTCATTCGACAAGTCATTAACAGATTGTTTGATAAAGTGCCTCGTTTTCAAGATGTAGTCACCTTAAGTTTGATTTCAGTGAACTATTTGTATAATTTTTCCGATTTTTTCGAAAACAATATTTTTAAAATTATTGAAGCAAGACTAAATTTTTTAAAGGGCCAAACATTCAATATCACGCCTTTTTGAAATGTTTGTCACCTCCGTGTACGCACGAGAGCAAGCAGCAGTCAAGTGCTCAGTGCTCTATAGTTTTTTCGAAATTTTCCGCCGTAGTCTAACGTGATTACCCGCGAGTTTGCTCCTGCAGCATGCCAAAGGCCGGCCGTGGCCGTGGCAGTTCGAGTGCGGCCTCGAAAAACCCGCGAAGTTCGTCTACCGGCCGTGTGCAAAAAGGTAAACAAACCAACGCCGTGTCGACCGCCATCGCGCAGGGGAGCGTGAGCGCAGAAGGCATCGACAAAAAGTTGCTACATCCCGGATATGTTCCGAGATCACCAGTGCGAACCCGTTCCGGGACCTCCGGTGCCACAACCAGTGGCACATCAACATCCGCCAACATCCCCATCAGGAACGAGTTCCAGATGCTGAGCGACGACGAAGAAAACAACAACAACAACACCGACGGTAGCAGCACTACCGACGACGACGACGACGATCGTCGTGCACGGAAAAAAGTGCCGACGCCAAAAACGAACAATTCTCCAAAGGAACGTAGACCACCTCCAATTTTTGTTTTGGACACGTTGGTGGACGATATTGACGAGTTGCTGGAAGGCCTCGGATATTGTCTGAAAATCGGTAAGTCGTCAGTGCAAGTCTACACATTTGACAACAAGAACTTCGACCTGGTTGTGGAGAAATTGAAGGGTAAAAACTTCAAGTTCTACACATTCGACCCCGTGCAGAAGACAGCCGTTAAGGTCGTCTTGCAGGGGTACCAAGACCGCCCGATCTCCGACCTAAAGAAGGACCTCTCGGGTGCTGGAATTATGCCGCGTGACATAAAAGTCCTCTCGCGGAAGACAACGGTCACAGGTACACACACACTGTACCTGTTGTACTTCGACCGCGGCACCGTCAAAATTCAAGACCTGCGGAAAACTAAGGCGTTGGACGGTTTTTGGGTAAACTGGCGGTTTTACTCAAAGAACCCGACGGACGCAGCGCAATGCCACCGTTGCCAGAAATTTGGCCACGGCTCGCGGAACTGCAACCTCCCGCCCCGCTGCGTGAAGTGCGGTGAAACACACCTCTCGGAGGCGTGCGCACTGCCGTGCAAGGCGGACTTGGGGGACGCAGAGCAAACCAAGGCGCGCATCAAGTGCGCCAACTGTGGAGGTAACCATACCAGCAACTACCGTGGATGCAGCGCACGGAAAAACTACATCGAGGAGCAGGAGAAGAGGAAGAAGAAAGCAGCAGCGTCCCACCCTCCTCAGCGAAGCACGAGCGTAACCGTACCGGCTGCTGGTCATCGTACGGTTCCAGCGGACAACCCAGCGTTCCCTCCTGGATGGGGTCGATCGTTCGCTAGCGTGGTCGCTGCCGGTAGCGGCAATGCGGCCCAGCAAGAAGTCACCGGGGAAGATCTCTTTACCCTGCCGGAGTTCTTTGCTCTCGCGGGGGAGATGATGACGCGGTTCTGGACCTGCCGTAACAAAGCGGAGCAATTCCTGGCCCTTGGGGAGCTGATGATCAAGCACATCTATAATTGATTAAATTTTGCTGTGATCTAGTTGTAAGCTTTTTCTATTCCTATCCCCTATCATTAGCAATTGCGTAAGTTTTTTGAAAACTTTTTCTTACTCTTGTTTGTGCATCTAATTAACAGTAATAATTGCTCTAAACCGAATTAAGACGTAACACACAGCTGAAATGAACACAAAAACTCTGTTAGGTTCATAATATGTACAAATTGTAATTTGATTATTCACAAATAAAACCGAATTGAATTGAAAATTGAAATGTTTGTCTGAATTCAAAAAAACTGTTTTTGAAAAGATCGGAAATCGATTTTTTATTTTTTATAAATTGAAAATCGGACCATAAGTTGCTGAGGCATCGGCATTAGAAAATGGAGAGTTGTTTGGGTTAGACTTAGAAAATTTAAATTTTCCTATTTATTTTTCTTTAAGCCGCTGTATTTCAGAAACCAATCAAACTTTCGGTGGCTATATCTTGAAAACCAGGCACTTTACCAAAAAATATATGAAATACTTGTCGATTGAAAATTGAAATTTACATTAAAAAATGAGGTAAACAAATATATTTTTTCCAAAATTCATAACTTGCAATTTTTTTTACCAAACTTCTCTATGTCTCATAAGTTGCGGGTTTGATCCCCTAAAACATATCAAAAATTCTCAAAAATAAAAAAAATACCAAATTCTGGGAAATTGATTTTTTGGTGAAAAAAGTTAATTAAAAAAACTAACTTAATCCACCTATGTGGTTGATGCCTTCCTCACTTTTTACCAACAATGGGTAATATGAGTGGTTTGGACACGTATTTCAGCTATTTCTATTTAATCCAGAAAAATAAGAACACAGATATAACTTAAGTGGTTATAACTCAAGACAGGGTTGCCAGATCTTCAATGTTGTGAGCTCGTTGGAATGGTTTTTTAATTATCTATCCAACGATGGGTCGCATGGATCCGGACATAGTTTACATACATTTGAGTGAGATCCGGCTTCAAAAAAGTACAGAAATATCACTTAAGTGGTCATAACTCAAGACAAGGTTGCCAAATCATCAATGTTGTGAGCTCGTTGGAAAGGTTTTTTAATTATCGAACCAAAAATGGGTAGCATGATGGATCCGAACATCGTTTACATACATTTGAGTGAGATCCGGCTTCAAAAAAGTACATAAATATTACTTAAGTGGTCATAACTCAAGACAGGGTTGCCAGATCTTCAATGTTTTGGACTCATTGGAAAGGCCTTTCAATTACCTAACCAACGATGGGTCGCATGATGGATCCGGACATCGTTTACATACATTTAAGTGAGATCCGGCATTAAAAAAGTACATAAATATCACTTAAGTGGTCATAACTCAAGACAGGGTTGCCAGATCTTCAATGTTGTGGACTCGTTGGAAAGGTCTCTTGATTATCTAACCAACGATGGGTCGCATGATGGATCCAGACATCGTTTACATACATTTAAGCGAGATCCGGCTTCAAAAAAGTGCATAAATATCACATAAGTGGTCATAACTCGAGACAGGGTTGCCAGATTTTCAATAATGTGGACTCGTTGGAAAGGTCTCTCGATTACCTAACCAACGATGGGTCGCATGATGGATCCGGACATAGTTTTCATACATTTAAGTGAGATCCGGCATTAAAAAAGTACATAAATATCACTTAAGTGGTCATAACTCAAGACAGGGTTGCCAGATCTTCAATGTTTTGGACTCATTGGAAAGGCCTTTCAATTACCTAACCAACGATGGGTCGCATGATGGATCCGGACATCGTTTACATACATTTGAGTGAGATCCGGCTTCAAAAAAGTACATAAATATCACTTAAGTGGTCATAACTCAAGACAGGGTTGCCAGATCTTTAATGATGTGGACTCGTTGGAAAGGTCTCTTGATTATCTAACCAACGATGGGTCGCATGATGGATCCGGACATCGTTTACATACATTTGAGTGAGATCCGGCTTCAAAAAAGTACATAAATATCACTTAAGTGGTCATAACTCAAGACAAGGTTGCCAAATCTTCAATGTTGTGAGCTCGTTGGAAAGGTTTTTTAATTATCTAACCAACGATGAGTAGCATGATGGATCCGGACATCGTTTACATACATTTAAGTGAGATCCGGCATTAAAAAAGTACATAAATATCACTTAAGTGGTCATAACTCAAGACAGGGTTGCCAGATCTTCAATGTTTTGGACTCATTGGAAAGGCCTTTCAATTACCTAACCAACGATGGGTCGCATGATGGATCCGGACATCGTTTACATACATTTGAGTGAGATCCGGCTTCAAAAAAGTACATAAATATCACTTAAGTGGTCATAACTCAAGACAGGGTTGCCAGATCTTCAATGTTGTGGACTCGTTGGAAAGGTCTCTTGATTATCTAACCAACGATGGGTCGCATGATGGATCCAGACATCGTTTACATACATTTAAGCGAGATCCGGCTTCAAAAAAGTGCATAAATATCACATAAGTGGTCATAACTCGAGACAGGGTTGCCAGATTTTCAATAATGTGGACTCGTTGGAAAGGTCTCTCGATTACCTAACCAACGATGAGTAGCATGATGGATCCGGACATCGTTTACATACATTTAAGTGAGATCCGGCATTAAAAAAGTACATAAATATCACTTAAGTGGTCATAACTCAAGACAGGGTTGCCAGATCTTCAATGTTTTGGACTCATTGGAAAGGCCTTTCAATTACCTAACCAACGATGGGTCGCATGATGGATCCGGACATCGTTTACATACATTTGAGTGAGATCCGGCTTCAAAAAAGTACATAAATATCACTTAAGTGGTCATAACTCAAGACAGGGTTGCCAGATCTTTAATGATGTGGACTCGTTGGAAAGGTCTCTTGATTATCTAACCAACGATGGGTCGCATGATGGATCCGGACATCGTTTACATACATTTGAGTGAGATCCGGCTTCAAAAAAGTACATAAATATCACTTAAGTGGTCATAACTCAAGACAGGGTTGCCAGATCTTCAATGTTGTGGACTCGTTGGAAAGGTCTCTCAATTACCTAACCAACGATGGGTCGCATGATGGATCCGGACATCGTTTACTTACATTTGAGTGAGATCCGGCTTCAAAAAAGTACATAAATATCACTTAAGTGGTCATAACTCAAGACAAGGTTGCCAGATCTTCAATGTTTTGGACTCATTGGAAAGGCCTTTCAATTACCTAACCAACGATGGGTCGCATGATGGATCCGGACATCGTTTACATACATTTGAGTGAGATCCGGCTTCAAAAAAGTACATAAATATCACTTAAGTGGTCATAACTCAAGACAGGGTTGCCAGATCTTCAATGTTTTGGACTCATTGGAAAGGCCTTTCAATTACCTAACCAACGATGGGTCGCATGATGGATCCGGACATCGTTTACATGCATATAATTGAGATCCGGGTATTTGTGAAAACACATTTTTATACATAACTTTTGAACTACTTATCGAAACTTCAAACAATTCAATAGCGATGTATGGGACCCTAAACCAAGTCGAATGCAACTGGTTCGATCAAAATCGGTTCAGCCAGTGCTGAGAAAACTCAGTGAGAATTTTGGTCACATACATACATACACACACATACACACACACATACACACACACATACACACACACAGACATTTGTTCAGTTTTCGATTCTGAGTCGATATGTATACATGAAGGTGGGTCTAGGAGCTTTTAATAGAAAGTTCATTTTTAGAGCAGGATTATAGCCTTACCTCAGTGAGGAAGGCAAAACGGCTTGATTTTGCCCGTGGATGTACCCTTTTTCTGAACAGTCCTCATCACCTGCAACTTTAGACACGAAGTTGATCATAAAATTCCTTCAAAAGTTAAAGATTTTTGAATATTCAGGCCCCGACAAAATTTGAGCCAGATCAAAAAATATAATTAAAATCAATTTCCGGTTTTGGTAGAGAATTGCTCTTAAGTCAATATATCGTGGAACCAATACCCAAGTAACATTTTTGTCCAGGAGTTCTACATAAGCTCTTTAAGATAGCTACAGCATAGCAGTTTGGACCGCGGTAGGATTAAACTCTCTTCAAGTACTCTTCCAAACTCCTGATGAAGTTTTGTAGAGAATTTTATCCTACCACCGTCCAAACTGCTATGCTGTAGCTATCTTGAAGAGCTCTTGTAGAACTCTTGGAAAAAAATGTTATTTGGGATAAAATAAAAAATGACCCTGTTGTTCCCAAGGAAGGTCAATGCCCGAGGAGTATTTAGTAGCTATTCGATTGTTACATGTGCGCTTGACCTTACATCAAAAGAAAATCATTGACGTGTGTATGTTTCTAATTTCCTGTTTTACAATCTCTCCGTCCCCATCCACCAGATAAAGAGCCATCAAGCGAACCACCAATCATTCTCGTCAATCCCGATGTCACTGGTGCGTACCTTCTCAATGATGCTGGGCGAGATGGACTTTCTTGGGACATACGTTCAACCCTACTACAGCTCGGAACTACCCTATCCAATACCGTCGTTTATAATTCTAAGTAAGATTCCCACTCATACGATAACCGCATAGTTGTCCGTTGTGTTTCTTGTTTCCCAGAAGGACAACCCCATGATTCATGAGGACACGTGATATCCCTCTTCACGAAAAGTAACCCTAATCGAAATGTCATCTGACCGGATGGTCGCCCCTATTCATCCCCCGCAGGTCTGTTCATGATACTGATGCCGATTCTGCTGATGAACCTGCTCATCGGTTTGGCGGTCGGTGACATCGAGTCGGTACGTCGGAACGCCCAGCTCAAGCGGCTGGCCATGCAGGTGGTGCTGCACACCGAGCTGGAGCGCAAGCTGCCCCAGATGTGGCTCGAAATGGTCGACCGAAACGAGCTGATCGAGTATCCGAACGAGAAAAAGTGCAAACTGGGCTTTATGGACTCGATTCTGAGGAAATGGTTCTGCAATCCGTTCTCCGACGAAGCTAAGGGTAATTTATTTTGAGTTTTTGAATTTAGCGAGAGCTCTAATGCCCGTGTATTCGACAGGTGGCATCGACTTTGTTCTGGACAGCAACGAGGATTACATTGTAACGGAACTGGAAAAGCAAAAACGAAAACTTCGTGAAATTGGGAACGCTTTGGACAGTCAACACCAGCTGTTGAGACTCATCGTACAGGTAAACTACCATGCTTCCCCTTGTCTTTAATACGATGGAGACGCGCTATACTTTTATCTGATCCATAACACAGCGTAACAAAATATTTTTTTTATTTATTGGCAGCACGAAAAAAAAATGCTCCTCTAGGGATCGGCTTCCTGAACAAAATGCAACCTGGCGCATATTTTTATTGTTATCCTAAATCGAGATATTCAATGCAGAAGTTTTGCATATGAATCACCCCCCGTCGGAAAATATTTTTTATTTTGTTTTCTCTGTAACTTCTGATCAATTAGGTCTTTTTGGACGCTTCCGGTGTCATTCGACGGTAAATTGTTAGAAAAACTCATGATTTGGTCCCATTGGCCGGTTCCCGTAACCGGTTCCGGAGGAAATCCGGAATATTGGCCAAAACTGTGCAAAAACTTCAAAATTTTGAAGTTTTTTGCTCTTAATGCGAAGTGAACGCACTATAGCATGAAACAATCCATACAAACTAAAAAAATGTTGGTCCCAGCGTATTTGAAGGTGTTTAATTGAAAAGGTGGCCATTGAGAACCGGTTCCGGTCAATCCGGATCCGGAAACTCCGGTAAAAATTAAGCAATATTTTCACAATTCCAACGTGTCAGACAGATATAAATAAAAGTGTTGTTGAAGCATTCTTTGCTACTTCATATTCATACTACCACAAAAACCTGGCCAAGTGGCCAACGGGAACCTGCTCTGAATGTTCCGGATCAGGGAACCTGTGGACACTAGACATTTTTTTTTAATTTTAAAGGCAGTTTTTTATTAAGAAATTTTCAAGGTTTCTGGAAAAAATAAGAATTAATCCGAAATCAGAATCAGAAATGTGGCCAAGTGGCCAACGGTAACCTGTTCTGAATGTTCCGGATCATGGAACCAGTGGTCACTTGAAATTTTTTTTAATTTTAAAGGCAGTTTTTTATTAAGAAATTTTCAAGGTTTCTGGAAAAATAAGAATTAATCCGAAATCAGAATCAGAAATGTGGCCAAGTGGCCAACGGGAACCCGTTCTGAATATTCCGGATCAGGGAACCAGTGGTCACTTGAAATGTGTATTAATTTAAAATAGCATAATTTAATTAGGAAATTTTTTAGTTTTCTAGAAAAATCAGAATTAATTAAAATCAGAATCAGAAATGTGGCCAGGTAACCAACAGGAACCCGTTTTAAATGTTCTGGATTAGGAAACCATTCAATATTTGTCAACATTTATCAAGTTTTCAAAAAACATATTTAGATTAATGAAATTTAAAAATTCCTGTAAAAATTAAGAACATATTCGATATCAGAATTAGAAATATTGCCAAGTGGCCTACGGGAACTCGTTCTGAATGTTTCGGATCATGTTACCAGAGGAAACTTGAATTTTTAATTAATTTTAAAAACTTGATTTTTTTTTTGTTTATTTTATATAGCATATTTTCATTAAGAAATTTTTTAGATTTCTAGAAAAATCTAAATTTATTTGAAATCAAAATAAGAAATGTTTCCAAATGGCCAACCCGAGCAGGGGTAAATAACACGGGAATACCAAATTTTGGTATTACTTGGGCAAATAACAGCGACCAAAATGTGCCCTTGGTTGCCCAGTAATAGATGGTAAAATACCATGAAATCATACCAAAGTCTTGTATGTAGAAGGGCACAACAATACCAAACCATGTTATTCCAAGGGTAAAATAATATCTCAAAATAAAACCATTTCAATACCAAGTTGAGGTCTTCTGGATTTTTGAACATTGCTTGTATACCAAAACTTGGTATTGCCATGGTTTTAATTTTAGGTATTCCCGCGCCCTTGGAAAATCATTTTTTGGTAATCCTGTGGTCTTCTACATACATGATTTTGGTATGATTTCATGGTATTTTACCATCTATTACTGGGCAACCAAGAGCACATTTTGGTCGCTGATATTTGCACAAGTAGGTAATACCAAAATTTGGTATTTTCATACCATTTTTAGTGCAGCAGTTGCAGTTAGTGAAAAAACGGAAATGATCCATATGCAACAGCCAAATCTACTCACCTGATGATTCCATGTTGTTCTTAGTGATATTCTTCACCACACCGAATGCATTTGTCATTGATGAACGGCCTGTGCTTGAAGTTCTTGAAGCTTCTGAAAAATAACAAGATTGAAAAATAAGTGTTATTAAAATGAAACTGGATTGAAATTCACCAAAATTCAATAATCTTTCGATTGACTCGTTTTTCAAAGTATTTGGTTAGAAATTTCAACAATTTAAAAAAAAATCGTAATGGGTATATCAAAAAATGTTATAACCAGCTTTAACATTTTTTTTTCAAAAAAAAAAATATTATCTTGTCAAAATTGGTAAAAAAAATCCCATAGTTTCAGAGAAAATTGATGAAACCTTTCAATACCAAAATAATACCAAAACATGCCATCCTGACTTGAAATTTTCCAAAATGTCAAGTCATTTCTGTAGGGGGTATATCAAAAATCTTTGAAATCAAGTTTGAAATTTTCGGTTTTAAATTAAAGCATTCGCTTTGAGACATCATTTTAGCGCAAAATTAATTATTTTGTCAAAATTGTTCAAAATTTTCCCATAGTTTCAGAGGAATTTGATAAAACACTTTAATACCAAAATAATACCAAAATGTGCCATCCTGACTTAGAAAATTTTCCACAATTTCAAGTCATTTCGGTAAGGGGTATATCAAAAATGTTTAAAATCAAGTTTGAAATTTCCGGTTTCAAATTAAAGCATTCGCCTTGAGACATCATTTTAGCGCAAAATTAATTATTTTGTCAAAATTGGACAAAATTTTCCCATAGTTTCAGAGGAATTTGATAAAACACTTAAATACCAAAATAATACCAAAACATGCCATCCTGACTTAGAAAATTTTCCACAATTTCAAGTCATTTCTGTAGCGGGTATATCAAAAATGTTTAAAATCAAGTTTGAAATTTCCGGTTTTCAATTAAAGCATTCGCTTTGAGACATCATTTTAGCGCAAAATTAATTATTTTGTCAAAATTGTTCAAAATTTTCCCATAGTTTCAGAGGAATTAGATAAAATACAGTAATACCAAAAGAATACCAAAATGTGGTGTTCGACCATTGACAAATTCTGCAATTTTGCAATATCAAAACAATACCTTAAATTGGTATGATACCACATTTTGCTCTTGCATAATCCTCAAGACAAATTTTAAAGGGTCCAGGAATACCAAAATTTGGTATTGATACCAGAGAAAGGTATTATTGCGCATTTCCCTTGTTATTTACCCATGCTCGGGAACGGAAACCCGTTCTGAATGTTTCCGATCAGGGAACCAGTGGTCACTTGAAATGTTTATTAATTTAGAAAAAAGCATATATTAATTAAGAAATTTTCTAGTTTTCTAGAAAAATCAGAATTAATTCAAAATCAGAATCAGAAATGTGGCCAGGTGACAAACAGGAACCCGTTTTAATTGATCCGGATTAGGGAACAAGTGAATATTTGAAATTTTTATTAAGTTTTCAAAAACATATTTTGATTAATGAAATTTTAAAACTCCTGTAAAAATTCAGAATTTATTTAAAATCAGAATTAAATATGTTGCTAAGTGGTCAACTGGAACCCGTTCAGACTGATCCGGATCAGGGAACCAGAAGACACTTGAATTTTTTTTTATTAATATTAATAAAGCATATTTTAATAAATGACATTCAAAAATTCCACTTAAAATCTTAAAATTTTAAAATTCCTTTAAAAATAGAACATATTTGAAATCAGAATTAGGCAAGTGGCCAACGGGAACCCGTTCTGAATGATTTGGATCAGGGAACCAGAGGACACTTGAATTTTTTTTTATTAACTTTAAAAATGCATATTTTAATAAATGAAATTTTTAAATTCCTGAAAAATTTAGAATATATTTAAAATTAGACATAAAAATGTTGCCAAGTGGCCAACTGTTCCGGATCAGGAAACCAGTGTTCACCTGACTTTTTATTTTATTCTATGAAGCATATTCTAATTATGAAATTTTCTAGATTTCTAGAAAAATCTAAAGTTATTTGAAATCAGAATTGAAAATGTTGTCAAGTGGTCAACGAGAACCTGTTCTGACTAGTCACAATTTTAATTAATTTAAAAAAATATATATTTATTTTACTGATTTTTTTTTTAAATTTTTGGAAAAAATCACAGTTAATTTGAAATCAGAATTAAAAATATTTCCAAGTAGCCAACGGGAACCCGTTCTGAATGTTCCGGATCAGGGAACCAGTGGTCACTTGAAGTGTTTGTTGATTTAAAAAAAGCATATTTTAATTAAGAAATTTTCAAGTTTTTTAGAAAAATCAGAATTAATTCAAAATCAGAAGCAGAAATGTGGCCAGGTGACCAACAGGAACCCGCTTTAAATAATCTGGATTAGGGAACCAGTGAACATTTGAAATTTGTATCATGTTTTCAAAAACATATTTTGATACATGAAATTTTAAAATTCCTGTAAAAATTCAGAATTTACTTGAAATCAGAATTAGATGTTGCCAAGTGGCCAACGGGAATCCGTTCTGACTGTTCCGGATCAAGAAACCAGTGGACATGCAGGGTTGTTACGGGAAAGTCGAAAGAAAATCCGCGCCAAATCCACACTGACCGAAACCTTAATCCGCGCAAAATTCACGCCATATAAAAAAAATCGCGACAAACATTCAAGAAACATTTTTTCCAAAGAAAAAACTAATACAGAAAGTATTTGATAAAAATATGAAACTCGTTTTATGTTTGAAGGAATGATAGCAAAAAATCCTTTTAAAAAATACCTAAAGAGACGTCAAGAAAAGTGTCACCAAAAAAATCTTTTTGCGAATCAGAGGGACACTACAATAATTTTGACCAATATAAACGAAATAGAAAATTATAAACCAATATAAACAAAATTTAAAAATCTACTAAATGAAATTTAACTTCAAAAATATAATCTCAAAAAACCAAAATCTAAAATTTGAATATGATTGAATTTTAGATTTTGAAATTCTAAAAATTCAAAATCTATGAATTTTAATACAGATTGTATTCCATATTCCACACTTAATTCCGAAATAAATTGCATTTCCAACATTTGAAATATTTTCTTCCAAAAATTAAAGATTTAAGAATTTAAGAATTTAAGAATTTAAGAATTTAAGAATTTAAGAATTTAAGAATTTAAGAATTTAAGAATTTAAGAATTTAAGAATTTAAGAATTTAAGAATTTAAGAATTTTAAGAATTTAAGAATTTAAGAATTTAAGAATTTAAGAATTTAAGAATTTAAGAATTTAAGAATTTAAGAATTTAAGAATTTAAGAATTTAAGAATTTAAGAATTTAAGAATTTAAGAATTTAAGAATTTAAGAAATTAAGAATTTAAGAATTTAAGAATTTAAGAATTTAAGAATTTAAGAATTTAAGAATTTAAGAATTTAAGAATTTAAGAATTTAAGAATTTAAGAATTTAAGAATTTAAGAATTTAAGAATTTAAGAATTTAAGAATTTAAGAATTTAAGAATTTAAGAATTTAAGAATTTAAGAATTTAAGAATTTAAGAATTTAAGAATTTAAGAATTTAAGAATTTAAGAATTTAAGAATTTAAGAATTTAAGAATTTAAGAATTTAAGAATTTAAGAATTTAAGAATTTAAGAATTTAAGAATTTAAGAATTTAAGAATTTAAGAATTTAAGAATTTAAGAATTTAAGAATTTAAGAATTTAAGAATTTAAGAATTTAAGAATTTAAGAATTTAAGAATTTAAGAATTTAAGAATTTAAGAATTTAAGAATTTAAGAATTTAAGAATTTAAGAATTTAAGAATTTAAGAATTTAAGAATTTAAGAATTTAAGAATTTAAGAATTTAAGAATTTAAGAATTTAAGAATTTAAGAATTTAAGAATTTAAGAATTTAAGAATTTAAGAATTTAAGAATTTAAGAATTTAAGAATTTAAGAATTTAAGAATTTAAGAATTTAAGAATTTAAGAATTTAAGAATTTAAGAATTTAAGAATTTAAGAATTTAAGAATTTAAGAATTTAAGAATTTAAGAATTTAAGAATTTAAGAATTTAAGAATTTAAGAATTTAAGAATTTAAGAATTTAAGAATTTAAGAATTTAAGAATTTAAGAATTTAAGAATTTAAGAATTTAAGAATTTAAGAATTTAAGAATTTAAGAATTTAAGAATTTAAGAATTTAAGAATTTAAGAATTTAAGAATTTAAGAATTTAAGAATTTAAGAATTTAAGAATTTAGGGGAAAGTGGGGCAAGTGTAACAAGCTAAGGAAATGCTCGTTATAACCCCTTAAAAAGTTAAAAAATCTGTCGGATTTTATTATAATCATCTTATTCTAGGTCTTGACTAAGACTTTGTTAGAACAAGTTTTTAAAAAATCCTGTTTTTTAATGTAAAAAATTGATTTTAAAATTTTTGATTTTCCGTACGTTCTACTCAACTAGTGGGGCAAGACGAACAACCCGTTGGGGCAAGAGGAACAATGCATGAAAAAACATGTTAATTTGCTAACAATCGAACTGTTATCACTTAGATACATCAGATTAGAATGTATTTGAAAGGTTTCTTCCATTTTTAGATTAAATAATAATATTTTACTTTAAATTTTATCGTTTTTACGAAAAAAAATATTACTTCGATGATAAATAGTAAATTTTCATAATATCACTATATTTTGTATGGACATTTTTTTAAACAATTGTTTATCAGTTTTTAAGTACTTTCATGTATTTATTTCCCAATAAAATATATTGTTGCAGCAATTCGTAATTTTTTCCATACTAAAAATCCATATGGTACACTTGCCCCACCTGAACAAGATTTTTTAAAAGCCCTCAACAAAAATAACCAAAAGTTAAATCATACTTTGTAATAAGTGCATGTCATTGGTAGGGACACTACTGATCTAGGAAAAATAGCATTTTGATAAAATGAGCCTTAAAACGAACCCTAAGCCTTATTTTGTACTTTCCAAATATTATAAGAAAACAAAGGTTTTGAAAAAAACTTCATTAAATCTTATGCCCCGTGGCGTTTACGTCGTTTTGGTGGTTATGTGGTAGTAGAACAAGCTAATTGCATTGCTAGCAACAATTCCTCATACTGGAAATAATCAAAATTGTTAAAATTACGGCCGTACGAGCGATTGTTCCTCTTGCCCCATATGGTCGTCTTGCCCCACCTTCCCCTAAGAATTTAAAGATTTAAGAATTTAAGAATTTAAGAATTTAAGAATTTAAGAATTTAAGAATTTAAGAATTTAAGAATTTAAGAATTTAAGAATTTAAGAATTTAAGAATTTAAGAATTTAAGAATTTAAGAATTTAAGAATTTAAGAATTTAAGAATTTAAGAATTTAAGAATTTAAAAATTTAGGAATTTAGGAATTTTTTTTTTTGCGATTTTTGTTTTTTTTGGTTGCAAAATTGTTTTAAATTTTATATTTTTTAGTTTTTAAATATTGTTTTTTTTTAATTTTGATTTATTTTAATTTGAATTTTTCTATAAATTTTGAATTTTTGATTTTTGAGTTTTTTGAACATTTTTAAAATTCTGAATTTAGAAATTTTTTATTATTTTAATTACGATTTTGGAAATTCGAAAAAAAAATTAATCTGAATTTTAAAAAAAAAAGTTTAGAAAAACTATTGAAATGTAAAAAAAAAGTTTCGAATTGATGAAATTTGAATTTTGAATAATGGAGCATTAATTTTTGAATGTTCTGATCTTTTTATTTTTCGCCAAAAATGTTTAAATTTAGAAAAAAACATTACTCAAAACTTAAAAGAAATTACATATTCAGAGGCGGACATATTGAGAAATGAGTTAAGTGTAGTAATAATTTTATTTGAGAAATTCTCAACCATACATTTAAAAAATAATCTCTACATAATCTTCATCTTAATTTTTCGACGGTTCGTATTAAGAAAACACAAACATTTTCAGAAAAAAAAATCTATTAATGAGAAATTTACATTGCAATCAATGGAAAAAAACAAATTCGCGTAATTCTTGATAATATTTTTCTTAATAACTTGAAAGTAATTCTAAATATTAAATAAATAAACATTGTGACCAGTTAGAACAGGATCTCGTTGGCTACTTGGCAACATTTTTAATTCTGATTTCGAATATGTTCTGAATTTTAACAGGAATTTTAAAATTTCATTAATCAAAATATGTTTTTTGAAAACTTGATAGTAATTTCAGATGTTCACTGGTTCCCTAATCCATAAGATTTAAAACGGGTTCCTGTTGGTCACCTGGCCACATTTTTGATTCTGATTTCAAATAAATTGTGATTTTTTCCAAAAATTAATAAAAAAAATCAGTAATTTTTTTTTAATTTAATAAAAATTGTGACCAGTCAGAACAGGTTCTCGTTGACCACTTGACAACATTTATATTTCTTATATTAAATAAATTCAGATTTTCCAGCAATTTAAAAAAATAAAATATGCTTTATTAAAATTAATAAAAAAAGTCAAATGTTCTGGGAGGGAACCAGTCACCAGGAATCCAGAACATTTAATACGTGTTTTTGTTGGTCACCTGGCCACATTTCTGATTCTAATTTTGAATTAATTCTGCTATTTCTAGAAAACTAGAAAATTTCCTAATTAAAATATGCTTTTTTTTAAATCAATAAACATTTCAAGTGACTACTGGTCCCCTGATCCGGAACATCCAAAATGGGTTTCCATTGGCCACTTGGAAACATTTCTAATTCTGTTTTCAAATAATTTGTGATTTTTTCCAAAAAATTTAAAAAAAATCAGTAAAATATATATATTTTTTTTAATAATAAAAATTGTGACTAGTCAGAACAGGTTCTCGTTGGCCACTTGACAACATTTTCAATTCTGATTTCAAATAAATTTAGATTTTTCTAGAAATCTAGAAAATTTCTTAATTAAAATATGCCAAGTGACCACTGGCTCCCTGATCCGGAACAGTCGGCCACTTGGCAACATTTTTATTTCTTATTTTAAACACATTCAGATTTTTCCAGGGATTTAAAAATTTCATTAATTTAAATATGCATTTTTAAAATGAATTTAAAATTCAAGTTTCCTCTGGTAACATGATCCGAAACATTCAGAACGAGTTCCCGTATGCCACTTGGTAATATTTCTAATTCTGATATCGAATATGTTCTTAATTTTTACAGGAATTTTTAAATTTCATTAATCTAAATATGTTTTTTGAAAACTTGATAAATGTTGACAAATATTGAATGGTTTCCTAATCCAGAACATTTAAAACGGGTTCCTGTTGGTTACCTGGCCACATTTCTGATTCTGATTTTAATTAATTCTGATTTTTCTAGAAAACTAAAAAATTTCCTAATTAAATTATGCTATTTTAAATTAATACACATTTCAAGTGACCACTGGTTCCCTGATCCGGAATATTCAGAACGGGTTCCCGTTGGCCACTTGGCCACATTTCTGATTCTGATTTCGGATTAATTCTTATTTTTTCCAGAAACCTTGAAAATTTCTTAATAAAAAACTGCCTTTAAAATTAAAAAAAATTTCAAGTGACCACTGGTTCCATGATCCGGAACATTCAGAACAGGTTACCGTTGGCCACTTGGCCACATTTCTGATTCTGATTTCGGATTAATTCTTATTTTTTCCAGAAACCTTGAAAATTTCTTAATAAAAAACTGCCTTAAAAATTAAAAAAAAATTCAAGTGTCCACTGGTTCCATGATCCGGAACATTCAGAACAGGTTACCGTTGGGCACTTGGCCACATTTCTGATTCTGATTTCGGATTAATTCTTATTTTTTCCAGAAACCTTGAAAATTTCTTAATAAAAAACTGCCTTTAAAATTAAAAAAAATTTCAAGTGACCACTGGTTCCATGATCCGGAACATTCAGAACAGGTTACCGTTGGGCACTTGGCCACATTTCTGATTCTGATTTCGGATTAATTCTTATTTTTTCCAGAAACCTTGAAAATTTCTTAATAAAAAACTGCCTTAAAAATTAAAAAAAAATTCAAGTGTCCACTGGTTCCATGATCCGGAACATTCAGAACAGGTTACCGTTGGGCACTTGGCCACATTTCTGATTCTGATTTCGGATTAATTCTTATTTTTTCCAGAAACCTTGAAAATTTCTTAATAAAAAACTGCCTTTAAAATTAAAAAAAATTTCTAGTGTCCACTGGTTCCCTGATCCGGAACATTCAGAGCTGGTTCCCGTTGGCCACTTGGCCATGTTTTTGTGGTAGTATGAATATGAAGTAGCAAAGAATGCTTCAACAACACTTTTATTTATATCTGTCTGACACGTTGGAATTGTGAAAATATTGCTTAATTTTTACCGGAGTTTCCGGATCCGGATTGACCGGAACCGGTTCTCAATGGCCACCTTTTCAATTTAACACCTTCAAATACGCTGGGACCAACATTTTTTTAGTTTGTATGGATTGTTTCATGCTATAGTGCGTTCACTTCGCATTAAGAGCAAAAAACTTCAAAATTTTGAAGTTTTTGCACAGTTTTGGCCAATATTCCGGATTTCCTCCGGAACCGGTTACGGGAACCGGCCAATGGGACCAAATCATGAGTTTTTCTAACAATTTACCGTCGAATGACACCGGAAGCGTCCAAAAAGACCTAATTGATCAGAAGTTACAGAGAAAACAAAATAAAAAATATTTTCCGACGGGGGGTGATTCATATGCAAAACTTCTGCATTGAATATCTCGATTTAGGATAACAATAAAAATATGCGCCAGGTTGCATTTTGTTCAGGAAGCCGATCCCTAGAGGAGCATTTTTTTTCGTGCTGCCAAAAAATAAAAAAAATATTTTGTTACGCTGTGTAATTTTCAGAAAATGGAGATCAAAACTGAAGCAGACGACGTAGACGAAGGGGTTTCCACCGGTGATGGAAAGGGCCTGCTGACACTGGGTTGCGGCCGAATGATGAGCGGTTCACGCTGGTCTTCGCCAAGAATCAGAAAGAAACTGCGCGCAGCTATGAGCTTTAACAAGTCCATGAGCAAGTAATGCGCGAGAAAAAAGCACAAATTTAGCACAAAAAGTTAATGAATGGCAATGTGTGATTGTATTGGTATGCTAATATTTCGATGGAGAGTTTTTCATATGAAAGGAAATGATTGCTAGACATTTAAAAAAAAAAGTCACGTTTACAAGAGTGATTTTGAAGAGCCTTATTCTCTAATCAAATTGAAAACCTAACTAATACAGGGGATAAACTCAACAACGATGATCTCATGACGAGGATTGGGAGTTATTTTATGTCTATTCTAACCTGTTCTCCAACTACACTAAATGTTTATGTTTGATGTTAAAATCAAGAAGCTAATTTCTGTAACACTACAAAATACCGTCACTGTACTTAACTCTGTCAGAAAACGTTTGGGTTGTATCGTAATTTGTGACATCAATCAATTTGGATGGTTTTCAACTTGTTGTGATAAAATGTAATGAAATAGATGTATTCACAAAAAAATTGTTTCATTCAACTGAAAATATAGAGAAATTTCCAAATTAGTGACACACAACCTGTAGATTGTACGTGCGTGAAATTCGCTTGAAAAAAAAAAACATTTAAATAGAAGAAACTTCACATTGTATCAATATTGATTCACTGAATTATTATAATGCAAATCAAATTTCAATCAACATAATTTCGTTTCAACTAGCTCGCGTCCTATGTTCAAATAAACTTCGCAAAAACCATACCAAGCATCTCCTATAAAATGGCCAAAAGGTCACGACCACCCGGTCAAAGTCAAGTCTGCAGCCATGCCAGCACCACTACTGGTGCCCCACAGCGGGAAAGTCATCGGGCTGGACGTGGCCAGCACCGATGGCCAAGTGCCGAGTGATTGTGCAACGGAAGAGGATGAAAAGTTACCCAACAAGATTAATTTCGGTGTAAGGGTTAGATATTTGATCACAAAAGAGTTTGCTCCTTTAATTATTTGAACGTTACGCAGATATGGTTGCTGGTAAAGTTACGTAAAATCGGAGAAAATATCTTCAACTCGCGCAAGGTGGAGGACGGAGAGAATCTCGAAAATGAAGACTTGAAGTCTATTATATCACAATCAACCGTGTCGGAAGTGTGCCTGATTGCGGAGAGTCCTTTTAAAATTCTCAAGGTATGATAGTGAAGTGTTTGAGTGAAACTTTAGAAGTACCGTCATCTGGGGTGAATCGGGACACATAGAACGAATTGGGGCAGCAGTTTTAGCATATTGATCGGTATTTTGAACTTTTCGGGTGGTTTTGCATGGTTAGTTTAGATCCAGATCCACAATTTGTGCATTTATTTTTCAGTATTGATTCTTCTAAGGGTTTCAAATACTACTGTCCTAAATCAGAATGTAGTCCCGGTTCGCCCCAGTTGACGGTATTTGATTTAAATCCCATATATAATATCCCGAAATTGTCTGATGACAAATCTGATGTCCGTTTTCAAATATCTCACAAACAGTAATAAATATGTGCCATAATAAATCGTCGTTAAAGTCTTTAAAAAAATCTTCTCAAAAATTTAAAATATTTTTGAACACTTTTTAAAATTTGTTCTAAAGAGGAAGGATTTTTTCAGGAGTAAGGAAAATTTCCTATAAATTTCCTATAAATTTTGTTGTCAATGCTTGACAAGTTTTATTCAGCAACTCCCCACGAAAACAGTACGGTTCTTAAGGGGTAACATACATGTAAATCGACAAAAAAGTCAGAGGCTGGTGTGAGCACAACCTTAATTTTATTTATAATTTGTTTTCAGGGCATTAAAATATGCATTTTCATCTATTATCAAAACAAATTTGAAAACATTTGGTTGTATCATTGCCGAGATATAGCAATTTGAAGTTAGCAGTTTAAAAAAACGGGTGCCACAATATCGCAACACTGCCTTGACCAAATCGGCTCAAAATTTTGGTGAAGACTCGTTGAACCGGTCCTGTGTGCATGATGAAGGCCGATTTTCAAAAAACCTATTTAAAAAAAAAGATAGAAATATTTTTTTGTTTTTCATTTAAAAAATCGTCAGTTTTTGATTTTTGTATTTTTTTAAAAAGCAAAATTCCAAAATCGGGCTTCGTCATGCACACGGAATAGTTCTTGAGAGTCTTCATCCCGAGTTTCAGCCAATTTGGTTCATCCCATCTCGAGATATCGTGGCACCCGTAAATCAACTCGGTGTTTCGAGAAAAACGCTCAGAAAGTTTGACAGTCCGCTTTGCGCACGGCAAAATGTTGAGCTGAAAATCTTCATGAAAGTTTTAGAAGTGATTGAAAATCATCTTTTTAGTGGATTCAATAAATTTTCTGTAATATTAATTTTTGTGATTTACTACATGTATGTAACCCCTTAAAAAAAAGTTTCCCGATCAGGCCCAAAATTGGCGTGGAGGTTCCTTGGCCAAAATAATTAGACCCACATTTTTGGGAAGAGGGGAGGGGGTAACGGTCAATAAATGAACAGCCTCCGCGGAATTTTTGGCGTTTTTTTTTACACGCGAAAAAAAAATTGGAACGATGTTTCTGATCGCAAAAAATACAGATTTGATCAAATTGAGTTCTGAAAACTTCTAGGATCATCTAGACCAGGCCTGCCCAACGTACGGCCCGCGGGCCGGATCCGGCCCGTGAAGCCATTTCATCCGGCCCGCGACGGCTTTTCAAAATGGTTCTATGACCGGCCCTTCATAAAATATTCAATAAATTAATTGAGTGTCTAAATAAAAAAAAATATCTTGAGATCAATTTTTCAGATATTATAACAAAACTATTATTTGTTTATTTTGCTTTTGACATACAATGTTACTAATTCAACGTTTGTAAGGATTATGCCTTTGTATTTTTTCAAATGATTTTATTTCACATCTAAACATTCTTTATGTTTGAATTTAATTCTTATTATTTCAATATTGATGTTATAAGAATTAATTATTAAACTTGAAAAATATGCAAAAAGATTGCAAAAGACACTGAATTCTAATTTCTTAAAGTTTTGGCTGTTTTTATTTCTAATTCAATTGTTTCTTTTTTGAGGATTTTGATTAATTAATATTATTTTTTTCAGAGCAACTTTTCAATGATAAAGTTTTGCTGGGAAATAGCTTAAAAAAAGGCAAATTAGTCATATTGAAAATAAAGATCGCTGCAAATATTTAAAAAAAAATAAAAAAACAATCTAAAGAAGTCAAGAAATAAGATAGCATTTTTTATGATCTTCAATAATTCTAAGAAATTTGAAGAATGACGAATTAGATTTATATTTGTATACACTTTTTTTTTATTTCATGTCTTTAAAATAATTTTAAAATGTTTTGTAAAATATTTGAATAAAGGTGCACAACAACGCAAAAAATGTTTTTTTCGTAGAGAAGATTTGAATCCAAATTTCGTTTTAATAAATTTTATCTTGTCTTGTTGATTTTTCAAACTTGAATAAAAACTTGCAACGACGCAATTTTGATATATTTTTTAGTTTATGGTGTCGGAATTCAATTTCAACCGACAAGAACAATTACAATATAATTTTGTCCAAAACAAAATAAAAGTAAATCAATTAAAAACATCTTTGAAAGTAATCTTTGTATTTCTTTCTTAAAATCAAGTTATTTGAATCTTATTTGCAACACTTGTTTATGTAATTGTTTACTTAAATTAATCTATTAAAATAAATTTTATGAAAAAAAATGTTTACTGTTTTTTACTTTCACCAACATTAGTTCCGGCCCGCCTCTGCTTTAGAAAAATCAGATCTGGCCCGCAGGGCCAAAAGGTTGGGCACCCCTGATCTAGACATTCCAACAAATCACTGGAAAAAAGAATTGTCTTGATTGGGTGAGTTACGCCCGAGAACCAGCGAGTTGAAGTTACCGTTCCAACTTTTTGGAGCCTTGGGCGTTGGAATGTTAATAACAAAATAACTGAAAGTGTTATGGAATCTTCTTGAAAAATCCATTTTTGCATAAGGGTTTAATAACAGTTTATGATATCATAACTAAATTTGTTATTGGTCTGATATTGGTTGAAACCCAAACTAACATTTTTTGTTATGGAAGAATACCTCAAACTGTTATTGGGATGATCGGATTATGGTTGTTAAAATAACAAAAAAAATAATAACAAAGATTTTTTTAAGAATAACTAAAAATGTTATAAGTCTGTTAATACAATAACAATCCAATAGCAAAAAAAAAAAAATCATAACGACGAATAACAAATCTAGTTATAAATAACATAAAATGTTATTGGCCTAGTATTTTAAAATATCAAAAAATGTTATTCCCAAGTTATTTCCGTCTGCTCGGGTAAACAATCTGATAATATCACAGATTTTCTTAAATTATATGATGAGCCTTGGATGTGGCTCAAATATTGGATTAAAGTAACAACAAAATTAGGCCCATGTTTTTATTAAATTTATTAAGTATGCCTTACTAAGAATGAGGCGTGAAATAAATTTCGACGGATTTTGCAAAAATATACTTTCCACAAATCAAATCATAGGGTGAAAATAAAAATGGGAAATTATGAAAAATCTTTAGTGATGCCGGGAAACCGTGGTGTAGGGGTAAGCGTGATTGCCTCTCACCCAGTCGGCCTGGGTTCGATCCCAGACGGTCCCGGTGGCATTTTTTGAGACGAGATTTGCCTGATCACGCCTTCCGTCGGACGGGAAGTAAATGTTGGCCCCGGACCAACCTAAAGGTTGGGTCGTTAGCTCAGTCCAGGTGTAGGAGTCGTCTCCCTGGGTCCTATCTCGGTGGAGTCGCTGGTAGACAGTTGGACTAACAATCCAAAGGTCGTCAGTTCGAATCCCGGGGTGGATGGAAGCTAAGGTGTAAAAAGAGGTTTGCAATTGCCTCAACAATCAAGCCTTCGGACACCTAGTTTCGAGTAGGAATCTCACAATCGAGAACGCCAAGGCAATGCTGTAGAGCGAATAATTTGATTTGATTTTTAGTGATACCCCTGGTTTGATTCCTTAGACAAATTAAAGCATCTGACCAAATTTTGAGCCAAAAGAGGTCGTTGTTAAGAGTTAATGTTTGTATGGATTTAAAAAAAATACTTGGCGAATTCTAAAAATAGTGTCAACAGTGGGATTCTTGTATAAATTTAAGGATAAACAATTTTGTCAAAGAGTGCAAAGCTATCCAAGTCCTGAAAAGTTATTAGCAATTCAAATAAGTAATTAATTAGAAAAACCTCGGCATTTTTTTCTGTGGAGCGATAAGCTGTTCTGTTTTTGATAGAATTCTGCCGAACTCGAAAATCAAAATTTACCGTGAATATTTTTAAAAAATTGACTTTGAAGAATTAAAAAAAAAAACTAAAAAAATACTAAGTAGATCGAAACTTTGATAGACTAATTACAAGATTTTTTTATAGTAAGACTATTTTTTTAATATTAATAATTAATCAATTTTCCCCTTCATCAGATGGCCGAGTTCGGCAACATGGACGAGTTCAAACGGTTGTACGAGGCCGATAACGAGCGGCTGGCGTTGCAGGATCACCGCGGTCGCACCGTCATGCACCAGGCGGCGCTGAAAAATCGTATCAACATTCTGGAGTTTATTCAAGCGCACGGCGGAGACTTCCACCTGCAGGACCTCGCCGGCAACACGCCGCTACACGTGGCCGTGGAAAGCGAAGCGCTGGATGCGGTGGAATTTTTACTGAACATGTACGTAGAGTGCTTGAGGTGTTAAGGTATGAATTTAATTGGAATTTTTCGGATTTTTGTTTTTTGTTTTACTCAGTCCCGTTGCCACAAACATTTTGAACGAAAAGAAGCAAGCTCCAGTGCATTTGGCTACCGAGCTGAACAAGGTTAAAAGTTTGCAGCTTATGGGAAAATTTCGAGATCTGTTCGATATTCAGCAGGGTGGTGAGTACGGTCGAACTGCTTTACATATAGCGGCAATTTTTGATCACGAAGAATGTGCAAGGGTTTTGGTAAGTTGTTGTAAGTTGTTTTGGACACAGATATCATAACTTTATAATATGTATTTGAAAGACTTCAGAATTTGGAGCTTCTCCACAGAAGCCATGCAACAACGGATACTATCCAATACACGAGGCGGCTAAAAATGCCAGCTCCAAAACGATGGAAGTTTTCTTCCAGTGGGGTGAATCTAACGGATGTACTCGCGAGGAAATGATTTCCATGCATGATTCCGAAGGAAACGTGCCGCTGCACTCGGCCGTCCACGGGGGTGATATCCAAGCGGTTGAGCTGTGTCTGAAGTCGGGGGCAAAAATTTCCACCCCGCAGCATGATCTGTCCACGCCGGTGCATCTGGCCGCTGCCCAGGTATTATTTGATGTTCATCAAAAGTAATAATAGGTTAGATGTCCCTATTTTGAAGCTACTATGCAAAGTCCATTTCTCATTAAAAAATTGACCCGGTGCTGCGTTCAGTTATCCCATAAATATTGATGTTTTGTTTATGGAATTAAAGCTTGATCATAAAGATTCATAAGCCTTATTTACTTTCATCCAGGGTTCCATCGATATCGTGAAGCTCATGTTCGAAATGCAACCATCTGAAAAGAAGCACAGCCTTCATCGAACTGACATCCAAAAGATGACACCTCTGCACTGTGCCGCAATTTTCGATCGTCCTGATTTGGTCGAGTACCTGGTCCAGGAGGGAGCGGAACTAAATGCTCTGGACCAGGAAAACCGCTCCCCGCTGTTGCTAGCCGCTTCCCGGGGAGGTTGGCGCACCGTCATGGTCTTGATCCGGCTGGGAGCCAACATAAGTTTGAAGGATGCTAATTGTAGAAATGTTATCCACTTGGTCATTACGAACGGAGGTCATCTGGATGAATTTGCCCAAGAAGTGTCCGGTACACCGTCGGAGTTTTACTTTCTACAACTTTTGAACGCCAAAGATAACACGGGATGTTCTCCGCTGCACTATGCCAGCAGAGATGGACACATGCATTCGTTGCTAAATTTGATCAGACTTGGCGCTTCTATCAACGTGAAGAACAAGTACAACGAGAGTCCTCTGCACTTTGCCGCTCGCTATGGACACATCAATTCACTTCGGCAACTGCTTGAGTCTGAAAAGGGAATATTCATCATCAACGAGGGAGATGGCGAAGGACTGACTCCACTACATATTGCGTCCAAGGAAGGACATACCAAGATTGTTCAATTTTTGCTTAATCGAGGTGCCTTGCTTCACCGTGACCATAAGGGTCGCAACCCACTTCACCTGGCTGCAATGTCCGGTTACACGCAAACCATAGAGTTGCTACATTCTGTTCATTCTCATCTGCTCGATCAAGTTGATAAAGATGGAGTAAGTTTTTGAAATTTGGAAAATTAAAATTCAACCTCATCGAATTGTTTTCAGAACACGGCACTTCATCTCGCGACCATGGAGAACAAGCAGAGTGCCGTACTGCTGCTGCTCAACCTGGGCTGTAAACTGCAGCACAACTATTCGGACATGAGTGCGATAGATTATGCGATTTACTTTAAATATTCGGGGGTGGCCCTCGCGATGGTCACGCACGAGAAAAGGGCTACGGAAATTATGTCCCTCAAGTCGGACAAGAATCCGAGCGTTACGCTCGCGTTGATTGCCACCATGCCGCAGGTCTTCGAGGCCGTTCAGAATAATTGCATTACGCGGGCGGAGTGCAAGAAGGATTCGATGAACTTTTATGTGAGTTTTGACATTTGCTATTGAAAATTTTTAAGTAATGATTAAAAATTATTTTTTTAAGTCTCGTCTTTGTAAAAAATTGGAATTCAACAAAAATCTTCATTTCTATTAAATTTTTGTTGTTCTCTTTAGAGCAATTCTCTCAGATTTCGGTCATTCGATTTTTTTTTGCAATTTGTAATCCGACTGAAACATTTTTTTTGCCTTCGGTATGCAAAAAGAAGCAATTTGCATCATTATTTTGTCCATATAATTTTCCATACAAATTTGGAAGCTGTCCAAACATAAATGTTGTATAAAAATTCAAAAATGTGTATCTTTAACAGGATTTTTGATCGATTTGGTATCTTCGGCAAAGTTGTAGGTATGGATACGGACTGCACTGAAAAAAATGATACACGGTGAAAAAATGGTGATTTTTAATTCAACTTTTTGTCACTAAAACTTGATTTGCAAAAAACACTATTTTCAATTTATTTTTATTTTTTGATTTGTTTTAAGGGACATCAAATGCCAACTTTTCAGAAATTTCCAGGTTGTGCAAAAAATCTTTGACAGAGTTATGAACGAAATATTTATCGCAAAAAAATTTCAACTTCATTTTTCGATGTGAAATAAAGTGCATCGATTTCAAGTTAAAACCATTTTTAGGCAACTTTTTTGAAAATAGTCGCAGTTTTTAATTTTTTTTAAATTAATGCACATGTAGCCTACTTTCTCTATATTTTGCTTTTTTGAACTTTGTTAATACGACCCTTAGTTGCTGAGATATTGCCATGCAAACATTTAAAAACAGGAAAATTGATGTTTTCTAAGTCTCACCCAAACTACCCCCCGGGCAGACGGTAATAACAAAATTCATGCAATTTTAAAAACAAATACTGTTAAAATAACTAAAAGTGTTATGGAATATTCTTGCAAAATTCATTTTTGCATAAGAGTTCAATAACAGTTTATGTTATCATAACAAAATTTGTTATTGGTCTGATATTGGTTGAAAGCCAAAACAACTTTTAAATAACATTTTTTTGTTATGGACGAATACCTCCAACTGTTATTGGGATGATCGGATTAGTTGTTAAAATAACAAAAAATAATAACAAAGATTTGTTCGAAGAATAACTAAAAGTGTTATTAATCTGTTATTACAATAACAATCCAATAACAAAAAATTCATAACGACGAATAACAAATTTTGTTATAAATAACATAAAATGTTATTGACCTAGTATTTTCAAATATCAAAAAATGTTATTCCAAAGTTATTTCCGTCTGCTCGGGCCACCATTTTCTAACGTCGATATCTCAGCAACTAATGGTCCGATTTTCAATGTTAAGATATGAATTATTCGTGAATTTTCCGATCTTTTCGAAAACAATATTTTCAAAATTTAAAAATCAAGACTAACAATTCAAAAGGGTCAAACATTTAATATTAAGCCCTTTTGAAATGTTAGTCTTGATTTCTTGATTTGAAAATATTCCCGAACAGACGGTAATAACTAAATTCATGCCATTTCAACAACAAATACTGTTAAAATAACAGAAAGTGTTATGGAATATTCTTGCAAAATCCATTTTTGCATAAGAGTTCAATAACAGTTTATGTTATCATAACAAAATTAGTTATCGGTCTGATATTGATTGAAAGCCAGAACAACTTGGGAATAACATTTTTTGTTATGGAAGAATACCTCAAACTGTTATTGGGATGATCGGATTAGTTGTTAAAATAACAAAAAATAATAACAAAGATTTGTTCGAAGAATAACTGAAAATGTTATATACCTGTTATTACAATAATAATCCAATAACAAAAAAATCATAACGACGAATAACAAATCTTGTTATAAATAACATAAAATGTTATTGGCCTAGTATTTTCAAATATCAAAAAATGTTATTCCCAAGTTATTTCCGTCTGCTCGGGTTGTTTTCGAAAAGATTGGAAAATTTCACGAATGTTGGCATTTGATGACATATCAAAAAAAAAATCAAGCTTTAGTGACAAAAACTTGAAGTAAAAATCACCAAATTTTTTTCACCGTGAATAATTTGTTTTCAGTGTAGTCCTTATCCATACCTACAACTTTGCCGAAGATACCTAATCGAAAAAAAAATTCCTTCAAAAGATACAGATTTTCGAATTTTCATCATTTTTGTATGGCCAGCTGCCAAATTTGTATGGAAAATTCTTTGGACAAACTAATGATGTAAAATGGCTTCTTTGAGCATACCAAAGGCACCAAAAAAGTTTCAGCTGGATTAAAAAATACAAAAATTTAAATTAAAAAGACCGATTTCGTAGAGAATTTCTCTTTATTGATCGTATTTGTTGTTGTTTTTGCTGTTCTGATTAATAGGGACCATCCATAAATCACGTGTACACCTTAGGGGGGGGGGGGATTGAGAATGTTCTCGCTCCATACAAAAAAGATTTTATTTGTATGGAAATTGTCCACGATGGGGGGGGGGTTTAGATTTCCAAAAAAGTGTCCCCTTGGTTTGTGGATGGTCCCATAACAACTTTAATCATTTTAGTAAATAATAATACAGAATTTTCAATACGCGTTTTCAGATAAAATATTCTTTTCATGCATATCAAAACTCACAGGAAGAGGTGGAAGAAATTAGAAAGGCGGAAAATAACCCAAAGTGGCGACCACCTCCATTATATGTGGCAAATGTGAGTTACCTACTTTTGAATTTTAACTTCAGATTTCGTAAATTTGAACTGATTTATGCGTGACTCATTTCAGGCAATGGTCACGCACGGTCGCGTCGAACTGCTGGCCCACCCCCTGAGCCAAAAGTACCTGCAGATGAAGTGGAACTCGTACGGAAAATATTTCCACGTGGCCCATCTTTTGTTCTACAGCATTTTCCTGCTTTTCGTAACCGTCTTTGCGTCCCAGTTGATGCACAATGATGCCATGGAGGCGCATCCTACCGTCAATGTAAGTCCATTAAGGGTCGAGTGTGTCACAGCGAAGGTCACACAAGTGAACTAGTTAACACCCCCATGCTGCTGCGTTAGTTGGGTCACGTGTGCTGGCCAGACTTATAACTTCATTATAAATTCTACTCACTAGGAATCTTCACCCGACCGCGAACAGGCAGCAGCTGGGCACGACTTGCTGGCAGGACGTTACGGTAACGGTTACAATATTGGCCAAAGTGCTACCCACCTGCTGGTGACCATCGAGGGTCAAATGGTCATTACGACCACAACCCTTGCGTCCGGATTGGGGGTCATTACGTACATCGTCTGTAACGCTCTTCGCGAGCTTGTCCAGGTGTACCAGCAAAAGTGGAACTACCTAATCGAGCCCATCAACCTGATTTCGTGGGTGCTGTACTTCTCGGCCATCGCCATGGTGTGGCCAATATTTGTCGAGGGCCGCTGCGTCAGCGAAAACTTTTCATCCGCTTCGGTGACGGTTTTTCTGTCGTGGTTCAACTTGCTCCTGTTTCTGCAAAGATTCGACCAGGTTGGTGTGAATTTAAATAAATTGAAAACTACTTTCTGCTTCAACAAATCAACTTTGGTTCCAGTTGATAGCAGAGATGATTTATTTCTGCATTTGTTCCGCACAGGTTGGCCTCTACGTTGTGATGTTCCTGGAAATACTTCAGACGCTCGTGAAGGTGCTGGCAGTCTTTTCGATTCTGATAATTGCGTTTGGTCTTGCTTTTTATATTCTACTATCGAAGGTAATAAACGGGTAAAACTGTTGACATTTTTCAAAAGCAGGAGAGTTTAAAAAAATATGTATTATAAAGTTTTGCATCTCTTATTTAAGAGTATTTGTTTTTCTATGTGGGTCCATTAGAAGGTTATAATCATACGTTTCCCATTCTTCTTAGATTCAGGACCACCAAGCGAACCACCAATCGTTCTCGTCGATCCCGATGTCACTGATGCGTACCTTCTCCATGATGCTGGGCGAGATGGACTTCCTAGGCACATACGTCCAACCCTACTACAATTCTAACCTTCCCTTTCCAATACCAGCTTTCATTGCGCTCTGTAAAAATCTTGCCAACTTTGACTTTAAATCAGTTTCATCCAAAATGAACACAACATTCCAGGCCTCTTCATGGTACTGATGCCGATTCTGCTGATGAACCTGCTCATCGGTTTGGCCGTCGGAGACATCGAATCGGTGCGTCGGAACGCCCAGCTGAAGCGGCTGGCCATGCAAGTTCAGCTGCACACCGAGCTGGAGCTGAAACTGCCCCGGATCGTGCTGGACAAGGTGGACCGGATGGAGGTCGTTGAGTACCCGAACGAGCACAAGGCCAAGCTGGGCTTTCTGGACACGGTGCTGAAGAAGTGGTTTGGGAATCCGTTTTCGGAGGGTGGTAAGCATGTTTTGTAGCGGGAAAAGATGTCAAGTTGTCTTTATCTATTAAATTTGGTTTAGGTGAAGCTGATTCAATGCTGGACAACAACGAAGATTTTATCATGATGGAGTTGGGTAAACAAAAACGTAAGCTTCGTGAAATTGGAAACGCTTTAGACAACCAAAGTCAAATGTTGAGGCTCATAGTGCAGGTAAATTGATCACTAATCGTCAAAAACAATCCCATACATTTTATGCGTTTTCAAAAGTCATCAACATCTAACATTCCAAATCATCAGTGCACAGAAAAATAATCATGGTAATATTACATCTGGGAAGTGTGTTCTAACATTGACCAAAATATGAGATCGATTCGACCTCTACAGCCAGAGCAATCCAACTGTCTCATTGTAGACGCACTTGGCAGGAACAATGAGACAGGTGGGGAACAATGAGACACTCTACGGAAATCAATACTTTTCTAGTAAAACGTCATGTTTTTGTATTGTTCCATTGCAGGTGACTTACCTTGAACATTTTAAAGCAATTTTGCCAACTTGAAGCTTTCATTAACAAAAGTTATACTAAAAAGTATTTAAATTTAGTAAAATCCATTTATTTATACCATATAACTTTATATGTTTGGCTAAATGAAGTCAAAATTCATTAAATATGTCAAAAATCACTTCCGATTCATGTTTTGAAGGATTTCTCTAGATTTTGAAAAGTTTAATGAAGAAAAATCAAAGTGTCTCATTGTTACCCATAGGCTGAAAAGAGTGGGGAACAATGAGACAGCCCTGGATTCTGGGTAAATTCTTAATTTTGGTCAATTCTAATGAAAGGCCATTGTAGCCCAACTCATGCCCTATGAAATGACGAAAAAAGTTTGGAGAAATTTTAGTTTTTGTATTATTGGCAGCCTATAAGCGAAAATGTAATTTTCAGTCATAATTTACTTTTACACCCCAAAATCAAACATTTATGAATAACTTTGCAAGGGAGCGTCCATAACCAAAGCCACTATGATGGCAGACGTGTATCCAGTAGATACACCTTTCCCAAAAATATCAGCCTGATTGGTTGAAACTACGACTTGTGAGAGCCATTTTATCATTGTTCCCCGTGTCTCATTGATGACTACTCTACCCTACATCTTTTATGTCAGAAAAAGGTGTAATTTTACCTCTGGAAATGTGTAATTTTACCACTTTTCTGGTGAAATGTCACTTTTTCAGTCTAAATTGAGGTAAAATTACATCATAAAAGAGGTAATATTCAACCTTCCAAAAAATACAGCTTCCAAATTTACATTGTTTTTTTACTGTGTGGGGATAATAATTTCAAATTTGTACGTTTTTTGTTTTAACTTTTATTTTTCACAAATCGATACCTCTGTGCTCTCTTGTTTTTAGCTTGCTGGTTTTCCTATCTAGCTAGCATAAGAGAGCACAGAGGCATCGAAATATCTGTATTTGAGACGATCTGCCGTGACGTTACAACGGGTTTACGTTTCTTTTTCCGTTTTTTGCTGCATCTCGGGAATTTCAGATATTTTCAATAATTTTACAGATTCTGAAAGTACGTTAAATTTGCAATAAGAATCAACATTGGGCTAAGGATTTCGACGGCAACATTTCAAAAGGCATCGTGTACATTTTGACACTTTCTGGGTTATTGCATATTCTTAAAGTACTTCTAATAAGCTACTTTTCAACCAAATATAAGCAAAAGTTACTTTAGTAAAGTCTGTTTAATAGTGAGTTTAAATAAAGTAACATAAACAAAATCTCTGGCGTCAGCCTATTTAAAAAGACTACATAAACCTCGTGACGAAAAAAAGCATCATGAAAAAGACGCCAAGTACATTCGGTGAAGAAAAACGAATTATAACAAAGCTCCCCCTCCAATTACAGCAAGGTGATATAGACGTTTGCGATTTCAAAAGAAGCTATGTTTTTTTTTTCTTAAATATAATTACGAAATCCGTCAATTTTGCGGGCATTCCAGGGCATGATCTCCTAGGTGTACTGAGCTCCAATCCCAAATATGAGATTGATTGGTTGCGACAGTACCTGGCGCTTTGACTTTGAATTTTAAATGCCGAAGAGTGCGAAAAGATTCATCCACTATTGAAAATGGCAGCGGTATTGTAAATCCTGTTACATTTTAAATAGTGGACGAATCTTTTTGCACTCATCGGCAAAATTGTTCCCTGGAACACGAAAATAAGGTTTTATAAAAATGCAAAAATCGTTAAGGGGCTCATAACTGGCAAAATCCAAAACGCACCGATTCTACGGGTTAAATTCCATTTAAAATTCAAAGTCAACGCACCAGGTCCTGTCCTGAAATGCCCGCAAAATTGACCCGTTTTATTACATCCTAATAAAATATAAGTTGTCATTACTTGAGACAGGATTGCCACATTTCAAGCTTTAAGATTCGTTTGAAAGGTACAGTAGTTGTTCGGTAATTGGGCTGAGAACGTAGCCCAGTCACCGAATGCTGCTCGTTAACTGGGCTGAACAAAAAATAACGAGGGGACCACCGGTGCATAATATTTTCCAGATGAAATATAAAAATAAAAGCTACTCAAATTTATTTACAATGCTTACTTTTCATATTTCTTTAATTGTAACTTGAAATTAAACAAAAGTTTGAAAAAAGCTTTTTTGTTTATTGAATATGATTTTTGCATCCATTAACCCCTCGGTCATTTTAGTTTGTTTTGGTTGTTTGACGTTCGTCTGCTTTTTAACTAGGCTACGGCCCAGTTATCGAGCGCCCAGTTGGAAAGCAGCCCAGTTTAACAACGCCCAGTTACCGAACAACTACTGTATTTCGATAATTTTTCCAACGATAGGTCACATGATACATAAGTGTAGATAAGTGGGACCCGAGTTAAAAAAAATGTACATAAACATCACTTAAGCGGTCATAACATGGGTCATGGTTGCCAGATCTTCGAAGTTTTTGACTTGTTGGATAGGTATTTTGGTTACCTATCCTATGAAGGTTCGGATGATGGATCCCATAGTTTACATGCTGATAAGTGAGATCCGGCTTATAAAAAGTACATAAATATCGCTTAAGTGGTCATAATTTGAGACAAGGTTGCCAGATCTTTATTTTTTTCTACTCGCTTAATAGATCTTTTGAATACATAAGCAAAGATTGGTGGGATGTAGTTCCGGATATAGGTATTACATGAATTAGTGTGAATACATAAATAACATGCAGGTGGCAATAACTTTAAACAGGTTTGCCGGATCGTCAACGTTCAGATTCGTGAGGTTTTTTTTACGAATAACTAGGGGAAATTCTCGTATGTTTGGCAGGTTAAGCACTCGCTCCTAACTCCATCCAATTGGCTGATTTTCACTATTTAAACAACTAATTTTGCAATACTTTTGATAGAAACTTGCTTGCTCACTTCTTATTGAGCTATATATCGCTCGATTTCAGTTGAAAACGCTTTTAATTAGCTTTAATTGAATGCCAAAGTTCTCAACTGCCAACATTAGAGGCACGCTGGAATAAGATGCTGTTCCCCTAACTAACGATCGTTTCATACTGATGACTACGATCAAGCTTAAAAAATACATAAATATTAATTGGTAATAACTTTGGACAGGGTTGCTGATTTTCCAAATTTTTTTTTTTTAAGGTCTTTCAATTACCTATTCGAACATAAAATACGGTTTTTAAAGGTATTTTGAGTCGATTTCTCGTGTTTTTTTTATATCCGAATTTATGCGATTAAAAGCTTAACGATGCAGAGCAACCAAGAAAGTTATTGTCTTCTGTTAACAAAATTGTCAAATTTACGGACTCAATCATGCAACAATGTGATTGTAAAAATAGTCAAACTTTATTGTAAATTATTTTTTTAGGGGATGAATAAAAAACTATTCAGATAGTTCCCGTAATTTTGAAGATACCAAAAACGGCTATAACAATAATCTTAGAGCAAAATAACAGTTAATGAAGACTCAGACTTACCTTTGAGCATAATTTATTCTGGATTTAGCTGGTAGCTGGATTTTCTGGCATCTTCTCACGGTCATTGGAAACGGTCGTGGATATACCTAGGGGTTCCCAATTGGTGTGAAAAAGTTGAATTTATAGAAAAATTGTGGATTACAATTTTCACTTTTAAAAACCACGCCAACATCAGGAATAATTGTTTGAACAAGCTCGCAAATTTTTAATTCAGTTGAAAAAATATTATTTTTCTTGAAAAAACTTTCATCCTTAACCACATGATCACCCCTAATTCTGGCTCGATGCCGCCATCATGCGACCACGTGCTCCGTTTGTTTGTCAACAAAGCTGCAGCTGGATGGTGAGACGAAGTAAGGGGGGAGAGGTTTTGACATTTGTATGCCCGCATCTGACCCGCCGCCTATTTCGTTGGTCGTTGAGCCGACAGTCGTTTCCAACGACCGAGTCCAGTTAGGAACTGATCGTACAATAACTTTCAATTGCAGAAGATGGACATCAAAACCGAGACAGACGATGTCGATGAAGGAATTGCCCTAGGAGGGGATGGAAAAGCTTCGGCGTGTTCTCCGAAACTCCGAAAAAAGATCCGCGCCGCAATGGTTGTCACCAAATCTATTCGCAAATAAATTATATTCTTTCAACGAAACCAAATAAAACAAACGTATTTTTTAAACTCAGATTTTTGCATGGTTTTATTTTTGTCAATCACTAGAAGAATATTTTTCGGTTTCACAATTATGCTCCGTTACATCGGTACCTGTTTTGTTTTTGTATGCTTTGTATTTTTTTTTTCGTTTTTCATTGCATTTTAGCGGTGATGTCGCGTGTAATTTATTAACTTTTGTTTGCTTGTTTGTTGTGAATATTTTTTTATTGGGAATTTATTTTTTTCTCTTTTTTCAAATCTCCAATAAGTTAGACAGGGAGTTTCGCACGGATGATGCACGTTTGCTACAAATATATGCTTGTCAAATGGGTTGCCTTTTTTTCTCAAGTTCAAACATGTTTGCGTGCACTTCTATAACACAAATGGATCGCTACGAATTACGCAAGCGTCGTTTCCGTTAACTGTGGGTGTTTCTGCTCTTGCAGGACCAACGATTGTTTTTCGAATGATGCACCCAAACAGTCATGTGGAGTGTGTGGTAAGGGATGATGACGACGGTCCTCTACTAAACTGCCCGTGGTTCAATTTTTGCGCCCATTGTCCAATTATTATAAAACTAAATCTTTTTTGTTTGAATTTTTCAGTGAAAAAATCAATCAATTCGAAGCACAATATTAAGGTGATTTTTTGCTGTAACTACACAAAGAGAAGCATATTTTTTCGCAGAGTTTTCAACGTTTGCCCCACAACAATGCTACTACTGTTTTTTTTGTTTCCTGTGAAATACAATTACATTTTGTTCATTATTTTTAGGTAGATTACTTAACGATACCGAGAATTTAGTGTTTTTAATTTTAAACTTGTTTTGTTTGCTTACATTTGAGAGAATATATTATGCTTTTGTTTTCATTAAATATTATTTGCTTTCTGTTTTGCTGGCAGATCAGCATCAACGGTTTACACAATTATCCATAAATTACTAATAAATACGTAAAAATGTGCACTCGTCTTTCTGAAGTATCGAGGTTCGATAGAAGCATTAAGCAACCCGCACTTTTGTGTGTGGTTGGTTGTTTATGATTTGTTTTATTATGGAAAGCCTGGACGACACAGAAGCGTTCGAGTGCACATTTACTAGAAGTATTTGTTTCCGTTTGCTTGAATTGTGGTGATTAATTTCTTCTTTGCAGGATTCTTTTTTTGTTTATATCTGTAACAAACACATTTTCTTGGTTTTCTATATTTAGTCATGCATAAACATTTCTTCTGTACTTGGCGTTACAGCGCATTGATGAAGTGTATTTAAATAATGCAAATTTAAATAATATTCTATAATATTGGACGCAATGCCCTATCTAGGATTACACAAAGGAAAACTAAAATGATCGTTAGTAAACGAAAAAAAAGATTATCATTACAGGATGTTAAAATCATTGAAGATTGCTATATTTGTGTGTGGCATCATTACAAACGTTATCATCAAATAGTAGAGTTTGATAGAATAAAAATACAATATTTTGAATGTGTCGTGTGATTTTTTTGTTTTGTATCATTGCAGAGAGTAAGTTTTTTTGGCTTCAGAATTGCTCTGAAAATAGCTGACTTTGCACAAAACCCTTTTTCTTTTGTTATGATCAGTTGAAGCTGAAAGTGTTGTGATGAATCTGAGTTTAAATTTTTTGCTTATTTTCTTTGCCGCTTTAGTAGCGTCCACCGTAACGGCCGGAACGTGCGGCACGTCCCCGCCCGCTGTTTTTCTTGCCTCCGGGGGTGGTTTTCTCCTCCTCTTTCTCCTTGGCCTCGTCCTGGGAGGCGTCGTCGGATTTGGCGGGAGCCGCCTCACCGGAAGAAGCGGTGGACTTTTCGTCCGCGGACGCGGCCGCGTCACCGCCCTTGTTCGCTTCGGCGCCGTCCGTCTCCATCGGTTCCTGCTGAGATTCGCTGTTGCCGTTGGCGTCGTCGCTCTTGCTGTCGTCGGCCATGCTGGCGTCGCCAGATTCTGGAGCGATTGGAAAAAGTTTGCTATGAAAAACCTGTTGAAAATCTAAAAAATTGTTGACAAATTACATTAATCTACAAAAATGTCTTTTTTAAATCGCTAATAACTTTTCAAGATCAACTCGGATCGCTTTGCACTCTTCGACGAAATTGAGCTTTAAATTGGGGGGATAGGCGTTATAGCCTGTACGGTTGTCAGACCGTTGAAAAGTGGTGCGGATAAACGCCCTATAAGAACTTGACATTTCGCTCAAGTAGGTCTCCCATAATGATGATATGTTTGGTTCTAAGAAATGCAGTAATAAAAAAATAATATGTACTAATAAAATAATGCGCAGGATTTCACCTTTTTTTTTTGCTTTGTACAGATATGTTGAGTGATTTTTTTAATATCTCGGATTAAATTTAAAAAAATACACCATCAAAAGCCATTTCAGGGAGGAGAAATACAACAACGTGGTATATTTAAATTTCATCAGGCCACAAATTCAATAGGTGGTGTCGTGTCTGCATTGTACATGTAAGTTATAAATGGATGAAAAATAATAAAGATTTGTCAAAAAATATATACATAAACATTCAATCCTGACCTTCACCCGTAGCCTCCGACGGGTCGTACAGCTCGGAGTCCTTCTTCTCGGCGTCGCCGTTCTCGGTCTCCTCCGCGGCCTTCTTCTCCTCGGCGGCAGCAGCGGCCAGCTTCTGCTTCTTGGCAGCCTCAGCCTCCTCCAACGCGACGGCGGCGCGCTTCTGCGAGATGCGCACCTCCATGGCCTTCTCGTTCAGGAAGCGAATGAACGCACGGTAATGGGAGTGCGTACGAGCGTGGATCTCACCGGTCTCCTCGGTGTCGAAGTACTTGTGACAGATGCGGCACTCGTGACACTCGAGCTTGCTGATCAGGCTGATGCCGAGGGCACGGTTCTTCTTGTACCGCGGCAGCTTGTTGTCGATCTCCGGGGCAATCTCGTCCCCGAACTTGTAGTCCAGGATGCAATCCGCGCTCTCCTCGTCCTTGACGATTTCGTCCTCGGGGACGTCCTCGTCGGGCTTCGGTTCTTCCGCAGCTGCGCCATCTTCCGCGCCTGTTGCGGGCACCTTTTCGGCACCCGCCTCCGAATCGGCTGGCTTGGCCGCATCCGCACTAGTAGCAGTAGCAGTGGCCTCACCAGATTCGGACGTGGCTGTCGAAGCTTTGTTCGATTCTGTTTTTTTCGCTGCCGAAGAGGCAGCATCTTTGTCCTTCTTCTTGTTTTTCGGGGCCGTTTCTTCACGAATGTCTAGCAATTCATCATTAGCAGTGGAGATAACCAATTCTGGAATGAAACGGAACCTTGGGTCAGTACAACAGCCGATGACCAAACATGTACAAACGGTACAACTTACGTTTTGCTTTCTTCTCGATGTCAAGTCGGCTTGGTTTTGTCTTGCAGTTCTTCATATGAACCACAGACAACAAATGGTCATCGTACTCGGTGCGGTTGTGGAACTCCAACTCGCAATCATCGCACTTGGGGTGCAAGAACTTCTTCAGGTCCAGATGCTTCTCCGATCTCCGATGGGCGATTATATGGCCATAGAAGAACAACTCGCACATCGGACAGTACTCGCGCATCTTGGAGTAGTTCTTGGCCTTGCCCATACGCTTCAGCCGGTCGATCTCGATCGTCTTGAGCTGTTCGGCGATCCGGGCCTCCTGGCGCAGCAGAGTGGCCCGCATGCGGTAGCTCTCCTCGATGCTCTCCTTCATGACCCGGTGGGTGCGACCCGTAATATGGTTCTCAAACGAGGTCGCATCGTACATGTGCTTATCGCACATGTGACAGTACAGGTACTCGTTCGAAACCTCATCGTACGGCGAACTCTTCGACTGCTGCTGGTTCTGCTGCTGTTGCTTGCTGTTGTTTCCTGCATTGCTCGAGTTTCCCTTCTTATTGTTTGCTCCCTGCTTGTTGCTGTTTGCGGAAAAATAATAAAATAGTTGAAATAAAACCAAAAAAAACTCAGTTAATGTTACATCATTGAAAGCGTGAAGAAAATGACCACATTGTTTCAGCTTTTAAACTTATATAACTAATGTATATTAGGGTGGTCCAAATCCGGACTTTTTTGGGGCTACCCCCTGAAATCAAAGATTGACCCATCACTAGGCTAAATTCCAAATTTGAGCTCATTCTGACCACGGGAACCCCTCCCTCCAATCGCTTAAAGTTTGTATGGGAAAAATCGTCAAAATGTATGGAGAAAAGCAACTGTTTTACTTTTTTACCTGTGGAAGGCACCATAATTATCCGATTCTTACCATTTCTCAAATGTAGAACCTTCATTAAATTTAGAACAACTTTATCGAAGACACCATATTTTTAGGATTTTTTCCCGCGAAGTTATTAGCGCCCAAAACTGACCCTTTTTGCGCGTCCAGCTGTAAGGGGCTACCTAACAACGATGTTTATTTCCAATTCGTACACGCACGTGCTCTCTCTCAGGTTCAAACTCTCTCACGAGCTTGCTCGCCTGCCTGCCTGTTTACCAACAAGCGCGCGCTGTTTCTCTGCTTGGACTTTTGTCGTCGTCGTCGTTTTCGTTTGCTATCCGCTGCGCTGCGTTCTTTACATGTTTATTATAATGTTGAACTAAAATAGCAGGATTGTTTTGAGATATATTTAGCATATAAATTCTTAAATTATGAAAAAAAAACGAAGTTGACTTTATAGCTGTCGGCCACCATTGCTGGTACCAACCACTAGTGTCTTCCTTTTTATCTACAAGGACTTCGCCACCCTGGGCTCCTAAGTGTATGAAAGTATGGCACAGAGCGACGGCGCCGAATACCCATATTTACACAAAGAATTTTAAATTATGACAAAAATAAAAAAAACTGCGCTTAAAAAATAGTTTAAAGAAAAGACAGCTTAGGCTCGATTAAAAAATTACAGCAAATGTCATGAGAACAGGGTTTGTTTGTTTTTCCAAGCATTACACGAAGTTTTTCGTATATGCTAAAGAAACATGATAATGATTCAATTATTTAAAAATCTTCAGGTAATATAAATGTTGTTCCTTTAGGTAGTGTGCTTTATCAAAAATATACTTAATTAAATTATTTTTTTATTCTTTCTGGATATTTCTTTCTGTGTTCCTAGACCACCTGCAACAAATATTGCAACTGTTTATGACCGATTTTTTGCGAAGCTACACCAAAATGTCACTTTTTTCAATTTTCAATGTGATTTTTTATATGAAAAATTTCATTTTAATTATGATCTAATAATTGCAATGTGCTTTAAATGCGTTTTCTTATCTGAAATGCCAAAAATATTGACCAAAAAAGGTCTGCAAGTCATTGAATGGAAGAGGAGTTTTTTTCATAAATTTGCTCCTTTCGTTGTCCCGTCACGAAAAGAAATGACTGGCAAAAACTCAAATCTCAAGCAAATCTTTCAGTTCAAGGAGCAAAAGATTCGTTTTTCAATTTGTGATAATGTGTAGAAGAGCAAAAGTTTAAAAAAATCAATTTGGCAAAACTGTGTCGATTTTTTTGGTGTGCCTTTTAAAATTCCAGTTTTACGATGTTGTCCCGTCACGCTACATTTTCATTTCAGGAGAAGCACAGGTATAATAGTGTTCATTATGCATGTCATTTCTATGTTGGAAAATCAATTATCTTTTCAAATATGTAATAACATTGGGGGGTTTCTTCTTTAATTGTGCCACTACAGCCAAAACGCTGAAAAAAAATTGGGAATTTTTCGAAAAGGAGCCGAAGAATCGGTCTTATCATATTTTGTCAGTTTACCTGTAAATTTTTCGATTAAGGAAACATCTCTTTCTGCACAATCGTTAACTACCTTCAGATCTTGCAGTTGCGGCCTTCCTTAAAGATACTCATTTGGATTCAGTTAAAAAAAAAACTAAAGAAAATTCCTTCCTTTTATAAAAAAAACTGCACGGTATTTCTTGTAACAAAAGCAGATAAATTAAAATCCAAAACGTTTGCAATTGTCGTCGTGCTGTCACACCCGCCATTTTGACGTTCCGAGAAAAACGCGTTTTAATGTTTGACCTTGAATATTCAAAAACGAGAGCACGCAATGTAAACAATAACAAACACGTTTTGTTTGGCTGACCATTCTGTGCATTGTCCCAAAGTTTGGTTGAAGTTGGTTGCTGGAGTCCCGAGTTATAATTACAAATGTTTACGGTAGTCTAGCTTGTACGTGCGACAAACGCATCCTGACTTTCCTGGCCTGAAATCCCTTTGGCCTTTTGTCGCACTTACATGAATTTTCATGGTGTGACAAGATAGCACGACAAGATTGAAACTACTTTCATATGTAGAGTGACAAAAATGCACGGAGTTTTTTCGGTTTTTGTTGAATATCTCAGGATTGAAATCGAAATTTGGGGATCTGTGAAGGTCAAAAGGTGAGGCTTTGTGAGCTGCACAAAATGGCGTTCTTAACTCAATTTGGCCCAAAATGCACGTACGACAAGTTAGCACGATGGCGACGAATTAGGTTTGGATCAGAACAGATGACGATTCATGGATGAACTAATTCATCAAATTTGTATTCTCTCTCACAAGCTCTTATAATATGATAACTTTTGTTGATCACATATTACATCAAATTATATATCTTAAAACAAATCTGGTTTTTCAGTTCAACATTATACAGTCATCCCACATATTCGGAACACCCACAAATTCGGAACACTTTTATGATAATTTGACAATAGCATGCCAAAAGTAGCTTTTCTGTCCACCTTACTATTTTTAGAAACTTCGTATGGACATTATCTTGCTATTTCACTAATAAAAGTAGTACTTTATGAACAAAAAACTTCATTCCAAGACCATTTTGTCCAGAGCACCAAAACACTGCCTTCAAATGGCCTGTTTCATAATTGTGGGATGTTATTGTGCCTCCCACTATTGTGGAACACCTGAATTTAACTGATATTTTCACAAACAAAGTTATCAAACCATGTATAAATCATGACTAAGCTTGAGTTTCATTGGTTTCAGTGTGTGAAGTCATTATTTGGTAATAAATATGTACTCCTGGAGAGATCCAAAGTTTGTTTACATTCGTAAGAAAAAAGTGTTCCGAATTTGTGGATTTCAAGGGTCAAAGTAATTCTTCAAAAACTTCATATAAAAGTTAAAATTTGCAGATGTTCGATACAGCATTCGAAAGATCGCAAGAAAAGCTTTCAAATGAAGGTAAAAGCGAATCATCAAGTTCAATGATCGATTTGCTATGATTTTTTTAACATTGGCCGATCTGGAAACCGTTCCGAATATGTGGGATGACTGTAATAAACATGTAAAGAACGCAGCGCAGCGGATAGCAAACGAAAACGACGACGACGACAAAAGTCCAAGCAGAGAAACAGCGCGCGCTTGTTGGTAAACAGGCAGGCAGGCGAGCAAGCTCGTGAGAGAGTTTGAACCTGAGAGAGAGCACGTGCGTGTACGAATTGGAAATAAACATCGTTGTTAGGTAGCCCCTTACAGCTGGACGCGCAAAAAGGGTCAGTTTTGGGCGCTAATAACTTCGCGGGAAAAAATCCTAAAAATATGGTGTCTTCGATAAAGTTGTTCTAAATTTAATGAAGGTTCTACATTTGAGAAATGGTAAGAATCGGATAATTATGGTGCCTTCCACAGGTAAAAAAGTAAACAGTTGCTTTTCTCCATACATTTTGACGATTTTTCCCATACAAACTTTAAGCGATTGGAGGGAGGGGTTCCCGTGGTCAGAATGAGCTCAAATTTGGAATTTAGCCTAGTGATGGGTCAATCTTTGATTTCAGGGGGTAGCCCCAAAAAAGTCCGGATTTGGACCACCCTAATGTATATGTACAGTACCAGAAAGCCACTCAAAGATAACTTCCCAGAATTACATTCAAAAAGTAATTCACAGAAAGTCGAGCATCATGTTCTTAGAAATCATTTTGTTTAAAGATTTGAAGAATCGTGCAACTGATTTTACAAGAAAATAAATTGCCTTTCGACAAAAAATAACTCTAATAAACTGGACCAGACAGCGTTAGTAAAGAAATCGTATTGATAAGAGACATTTCCACCAGGCTGAAATGCTGTCTCGCAATACGATAACTCAAAGAAATATTGATTTCTTTATTCATAAATAAAAAACCACTGTATGAAACTCAGGTAAGTTTCAACCTTCTGTCTTACATTGAAAAAAGCTATTGATCACTAGTTATTCCGGTGTTGACCAAGTAGAATGGATTTGGGTCAGACTTGGATAGCATGAGTGGTGAGAAAACGAGTATATCGAAAGAGAAGTTCTGTTGTTTGTTTTTGAAGGACTTTTCATGGCGATATTGTTTTTTTTGTTGCTTGAACTGTTGTGATGATATTTACAATATCTAACAAATTGTATTAACATGAATATTGTGTTAATATTTCTCAAAACAACTAAAAATTTGCTAATGGAATGGTGTGATGAAGGAGCAAACAAAAGTACAACGATTTAAGCACACAACATCAAATATAAAACAAAATGATGTCAAATATAAACGAAACAAATGTGATGATGTACTTAACAACCGTATAAACAAATCAAGTGTCAATTAAAATCATTTTACATCAACAACAAAAAAAAAACAGGTTTTCCCTGTTATATGTGTGGTTCAGAGACATGTTATAAGTTCACCTACGAAAACAAAATGAGAGAATGTTTGAGAAAGCTGTCGGTATTACCTGTTCTTATTTTTACTATTATTATTACTAGACTGAATTGGATTTCGTCTTTGATATCCAAGATTTAACCTTGAAATATAGTCGTTCTGAAAAGGACAAACCGATAAAAGAGAAATATATATATAGGATTTAAATTAATGAGAATTTAGTCCAGGAAAAACGGGCGTGGATGTGAAAACACAAAAAAGGGGTTTGTGGGGAGGGTGAAAAAAAGGGTTTTCAGTTATTGCTACCACGACGGGAAAAATAACAAAATAATGGTTAAGAAATTATTTGGTTACAAGAAAGTTATACCAACGGAGAAAATACATCGGGAGAGGAAATCAAATTTGAATGATGGGAGCACAAATTTGGAGTTTTTTTGATAATTTTCTGATCTTTTCGAACCGTTTTCAAAATTTTGTATGTGAAGGTAATTCCTTCGTTTGCTAAATATCAAATTAAATCCAATTGAAGTCTAGCAGATTTTAATTTCAGCTAATTGTTATAATTATACCTGTTTTAAACTAATTACAGAAATGTGAGATTCGTGGCTTTAAAGGTTGGTAAAAGATTCTATCAGTATAGAAAACCCAATAAATATGAAATTCGTAATTTTTCGAACATGAACTTGTTGAAACCGTTTGAGTATCCTGAGATTGTAAAATGATAATTAACACTTAAAAAAGTGAAATGTGAAAATTGAGCATTATGCTTATTCAAAATAAATTATCCTATATTATCCACTTACATGAATAAAACTGTTGTAAATGAGCAGCCCTCTACGAAATCGGCCGATTTCGACAATTTTTATTTTTTGTATTTTTTGATTTGGCTGAAACTTTGTTTCTGCATGAAATTTCGATTTTTTCCAAAAATCACTATTTTTTCAAAAAACACATAAGTCGGTGGTAGATTTTGGGAAATTGTGTTTTTGTGAAAAAAAGTATATAAAAAATATGGGTAATTCTCTACCAACTCACACGAAATCGGGAAAAGTTGCCCCGACCCCTCTTCGATTTGCGTGAAACTTTGTCCTAAGGGGTAACTTTTGTCCCTGATCACGAATCCGAGGTCCGTTTTTTGATATCTCGTGACGGAGGGGCGGTACGACCCCTTCAAGTTTTGAACATGCGAAAAAAGAGGTGTTTTTCAATAATTTGCAGCCTGAAACGGTGATGAGATAGAAATTTGGTGTCAAATGGACTTCCCTAGTAACATTTTAGGTTTTAAGTAGGCCATAAAAGCCTATTTAGGCCGTATGAGGGTTTTCAGAACCGTGATAAAACCTGAAAGTTTAAAAATGTTACTAGGGTTTTATGTAAAATTAGACGCCCGATTTGATGGCGTACTCAGAATTCCGAAAAAACGTATTTTTCATCGAAAAAAAACACTAAAAAAGTTTTAAAAATTCTCCCATTTTCCGTTACTCGACTGTAACAATTTTTGGAACATGACATTTTATGGGAAATTTAATGTACTTTTCGAATCTACATTGACCCAGAAGGGTCGTTTTTTCATTTAGAACAATTTTTTTCATTTTAAAATTTCGTGTTTTTTCTAACGTTGCAGGGTTATTTTTTAGAGTGTAACAATGTTCTACGAAGTTGTAGAGCAGATAATTACAAAAATTTTGATACATAAACATAAGGGGTTTGCTTATAAACATCACGAGTTATCGCGATTTTTCGAAAAAAAAGTTTTGAAAAAGTTGGTCGTCATCGATCATGACCGTTCAAAACTTTTTTTCGTAAAATCGCAATAACTCGTGATGTTTTTAAGCAAACCCCTTATGTCTACATATTAAAATTTTTGTAATTGTCTGCTTTACAACTTCGTAAAACATTGTTACACTCTAAAAAATAACCCTGAAAAGTTAGAAAAAACACGAAATTTTAAAATGAAAAAATTTGTTATAAATGAAAAAACGACCCTTCTGGGTCAATGTAGATTCGAAAAGTACATTAAATTTATCATAAAATGTCATGTTCCAAAAATTGTTACAGTCGAGTAACGAAAAAGGGGAGAATTTTTAAAACTTTTTTAGTGTTTTTTTTTCGATGAAAAATACGTATTTTCGGAATTCTGAGTACGCCATCAAATCGGGCGTCTAATTTTACATAAAAGTCCCTTTGACACCAAATGTCTATCTCATCACCGTTTCAGGCTGCAAATTATTGAAAAACACCTCTTTTTTCGCATGTTCAAAACTGGAAGGGGTCGTACCGCCCCTCCGTCACGAGATATAAAAAAACGGACCTCGGATTCGTGATCAGGGACAAAAGTTACCCCTTAGGACAAAGTTTCACGCAAATCGGAGAGGGGTCGGGGCAACTTTTCCCGATTTCGTGTGAGTTGGTAGAGAATTACCCATATTCTTTATCTACTTTTTTTCACAAAAACACAATTTCCCAAAATCTACCACCGAGTTATGTGTTTTTTGAAAAAAAATTTTTTTTTTTTTTTGAAAAAACCGTTTCAGGCTGCAAATTATTGAAAAACACCTCTTTTTTCGCATGTTCAAAAATGGAAGGGGTCGTACCGCCACTCCGTCACGAGATATCAAAAAACGGACCTCGGATTCGTGATCAGGGACAAAAGTTACCCCTTAGGACAAAGTTTCACGCAAATCGAAGAGGGGTCGGGGCAACTGCTGTGTGAGCTGGCGGAGAATTAATTCTCAACAGTCCTCAACAATACCTAAAACTTTTCCGAAGCTGCTGTTTGAATATTTACGTACCATTTTCGCATGGACAGCAGCCAAAAGAAGGCCCCCACAAAGTTTGAGCCAAATAAAAAAAAAAATACAAATAAAATCAATTTCCGGTTTTTGTAGCGGATTGCTCAAATGTCAATAAACTTGGAAATTAATTATAATTGAAACTGCCGATATTTGATTTCTAGTACTATTTTCTATTTTACAAATAATATTAAGAAATGTTATCAAAAGCATGTGTAGAGCACTTGTAGATTCGATCACTTTTTAATTTAACTCAATATTGCAAAAAAAAACGTAACACTACCGAAATATTAGAGCGATTTCGGGAAACTCTAGCATAGAGAGCAATTGAATAAATCCCAGAGGAAATCTTGTCAATCCATTAGGACATGCAAACACGCAAGTAGCCAAATTATAATTCATTCAATTACCGATCTGAGACCAGAGTACATTTCTCTGACGGATTTTTCGCAAATTACGGAATCTACGTTAAATTTGATCCAAGTGTTGCGTTACAGTTTGTTGATATTTGTGAAATCGATCAATGTTTTTAAAAACATCGTCATTTTATACTTACAATACATGATTTTATAATCTTTCATTAATATGTTAAATGTTACGTAAACTAGGGGAATACCCATTACACCTCTCATCCGTAAAATTTTAAAAGTTAATTAAAAATTTCCGAATACGCCAACATTTAAGCCAACAATATCGTCTTGTACGGCGTTTTTAGCTTGTTACAAAAATATCTTCAGATTATGAGGAAAACTTCAATTGGCCAAAAACTAATTGCTAGGAGTTTGTGGTGCACTAAATTTCATAACTTTTAACTTTTGAGTATGAGTGTTGGGGGCAGCTCCAAAAAGATATTTTGTTTTTAACACATTTTTTCAGTAATTTGAACAAAAAAAAGAGAAAAAGTGAAACGTATGCTGAAAGACCTTGGTAATTGATCGCTCACTACTGGCTCTTAAGCTAAATCTAGCAGAACTAAGCTTTAACAGTATAATCATGTCTCATGGTTAACTCAAAACTAGAAGTATCATGCGCCTCCACCGCAAAGTTTCAGTAAGTATGGAGACGCATCATAGTTTATAACCTTAAGAATAAGTTTTTTTTTGTGTTTCGCTGAATGTAGTCTGTACAGTTCACATACTCTCTAGAAGTCACAGAAATAGGGCTATAACGGACTATAACCAGAAGTTTCGGCTTTAGTGAACAGAATGTGCAGCAAACTAATGATCTAGAAGTGTCTAATCGAGGAAAAAACTGCCGAAGTGCAGCTGTACACATACTCTCTGGACCGGGGGAGGAAGTACTTTGGGAGCTTTTTGGTACTGGCCGAATACACCGCAACTCTTCAAAGGAAGAACACACGTGACCACCACGTGCTTGTGTGTGAGTTAGGCAAAAGCTGAATCATCCGAAACAGAAGTGGTGAGCTTTTTTCACGTGAATTATTCGCTTTTTGTTGTTGTTGTTGTTGTTTTTTGGAGAAAATGGTAGAAAATCTCTTACCTCTCTTTCTTGTTCGAGGAGTCTCTAGCATCGGATTTGTTTTTATTATGGGAATTTTTGGCCAGAACATTTTTGGAACGGGTGAATGCATCCGGCTTGCGAATGCCACCTTTATAGGGGCCGTTATTGTTACGGTTCTTGCCGTACCGATTCTGAATGTGGAAGAGAGAGAAAACAACGAAGAGAAGAGAATAGAAGAGATGTTTTGTTTTATGGACAACACTTTTTTCTTGTTTGTTTGTTTTTTTTTTTTGCGGGGTGTGTGTATTGTACTCGAAAGTTGCATTTTTGGGTCGGTGTTTGCGCAGCGACTTGAAAGCTACAGTTTGGACCATGTGGCAGCCTGGGAACACTGGAAATATTGCGCTGCCTAAACACCTTGGGAGTGAAATGCACACTGGAGCTGGTTCTGTGGTGGATTTGTTCGAAAGCATGGAGAAAGGGCCAGAAACAAGGAAATTTATCTCGTTCGATGTGTAGTTGCGATGAGAATGTTTTAACAGTACGGTAAACACGGTATTACTATTAGTATCGATATTAATTTGGAAACATAACATGAGCGAAAGTGTTCTATAACTAGGCAGTAGCACTTGGAAATCAATCTTTGAATCGCTGAGAGTATGATATTTAGAAAACAAACGGAAATATTAAAGGTAAATATTTGTATGTGGTTGACTAGATGAAAGATCAGAAAATTGGAATTTAAATTTGACTGAACGTAACTGAAATTGTTCATAAGGACTGAAGGTAATTTTTAAAAATAATAACAAAATGGTTTGAAATGTTCACGATCAAACATTGTAAGAAACTCAAACTTTCATTTCCTCTTTCACCGACATTACACTTTTAAAGAATAAAAAAAAGCTGCTCCACGTTATTCTCTTGCGGATATTATTAGCCTAACTATAAAGGATAATGATAGTAGGAAGTAACTGAAAACCAAACGAAAGCAATCAGTTGTTGTGCTAGTGCTAGTGCTCTTGGACAATTCTCTGGGAGATCAAATTATTTGTTTATAATGCAATTTTAAATGTAGACTAAATCATTAAAATTCTTTGTTTTGATAATCCCAACAATCTCAGATTTTGGTCCAGACAGTCGAAAAAAGGAAAACAATTTCTTTGTGATTTTCCATGTTTAGTATAATAATGTCGAACTAATATCTTTAAAACATGCAGTCAAATTATAACAACAGGTTTTAGGAATAAAATATTAGTTCCTGAATCTTCAAAGAAATTGAGAAATCTTTTAAAAGGTGTTAATACACCTAGCTTGGCTTATTGTAATAATTTTCAACCAGATTATAACAAGTTTCTTGAATTTTTAATATTGAATTGAATGTCATAAGGGGTGACATTGGGTCTGGGGTGAGATTGGGTCATCCATATTTCAGCATTTTGGTATGACTTAGTTTCAAATATTTTGGCCTAAGATTTTTTATTTAATTGATAGGGTTTGATTTAACAAAAATACGTTTTTTTTTCATAAACTTATAATTTTGGGAGGTTACAGAGCTAAGAATAACAACCAACATGTAACTCAAACCAGATGTAACTCCTACACACCTACTTAGAAATATACAGTTAAAAGTAACCTTTTTGATAAATTATTGAACGTTTATAAAAGAATACTACATAAGAATACTTTTTCTAAATATAAAATTTAGAAGATTAAGCTAGTATTTCAAACTCGGGCTCAGTTCACACAATCACTTGAAAGTTCGACAAGGGTAATTGTTTGTAGGTTTCTTTACTTTTAGCGATTTTTTTTATTCAGCAAATCGGCCAATTTTCATTCGATTTTGATTATTACTGTTGAATTTGACATTTTTAACACTCAAACGTTCGAGTAGTCATTTGACCCCTATGTTTTACTTAAAAAATTTATAACTTTCGGTAGAATTGACCAAACTGGATGCTTCCGATTGCAAAAGATCCAGATTTGTCTATATTTTTAACTGTAAGATTAGGGACAAATACGGTCCATTTTTACCGGCGATATTCCGGATTCCGTTAGGGTACCTCGGCTCTCCTATATGGGTTTTTGGTCAATATAACAAAAACATTCCCACAGAATAATGCCAGAAATGATACAAAACTTCAAGGCATCATCCTAATACCACTGACGGCACGTGATGGCACGTCAATTCGTCAGTGCTAATACGCCTTCAACTTCAACTTCATTGGCTTCATTTTCGTCTCAAATCACTCGATGTTGCAAATGTTGATAAAATTCTAATATTTTGCGTCAGCTGTCTGAAATTTTTAAATCCACGTTAATAAATCCAAAATTGAGGGTAAAATTTTTATAGTTTACTCTGTATTTATCCAGACGTTTAATTCTATTGGCAATTTGAATTTATAGAATGACGAATCCAAGAAAAATCGAATACTTGACTATGTAATACCGTCAACTGGGGTGGATTGGGACACATGGGGCAAATTGGGACAGCAGTTTTAACCATGTAGGAGCACAATATTTTGATTTTTCTGGTTGGTTTCAGTTAGAACAGACTCAGACCAATAAAATGTGTACATCAATTTCCAAATTTAAAACCTTTAAGAGCTCTAAACACTGCTGTCCCTATTCAGACTAAAGTATCGATTCACCCCAGATGACGGTATCTTATGTTTGAAACTTGATGAATAGTTTTGGAAAAAACAAGTTTTTTTTTCTTCGCATTTTAATCTTTGTAAAAGTATAATTTAAATTTGTTTATTTTCATCCAAATTTCTTTTTTTTTATCTAAGGCTGGTACAAATTTTATTTAAAGTTTTTGTCTCCCCCCCCTTCAAAGTTGGTCCGAAAAATCAGGGGGCAAAAAAATATTTTTTCAAAAATCTTCAGAATTTCAATGGAAATTGAAGTGAAATTGGCTGAAATCAATTGAGAATGCATTCCCCTGCGTTTAGAATCATTTTTAGCATGTTTGGGTTGATTTAAAAATCCTTTGAATTTTTGAAAATTGTCGATGTCGATAATCGCAAAAAAAAAATTTCGCTAAAATTTTTGTTTTTGTCAAATCTTAAATTTTTTGAAAACTAATGATTGCAAAACAACTGAACTAGTGTAAAATGCATTTTAAAACACTTTTTCCATGCAAATGTTGAAACTATGGCTTGTTATTTCAATATTTATATTTTTTTATTTTTCTTTCCCCCCCCCTCCCTCGACCCCGGCCAGAGCCGAGGGACAAAAACTTTGAAAAATATTTGCATCGGCCTAAATTTAAAAAAAATACACAAATATTTGCTATTTGCTCACCAAATGTAATGAGGACTGGAATTTAATTTTTTTTATGAAAGCCACGGAAAAACTTTTGAATACACGAAGGAGTTTGAAATTTCAACAAAAACGTGTTGTGGGTGGTTCCTAACAAATAATACATAATGATTTTGTCACACATAGCAACTTATTTAGTTAATTTATCTTCAACAAGAAGTGTCTATCCAGAGAATTTTTCAGCTTTGTTTAGACAGGTAGAGCACTAGCGCACGGGTGAAGAAAATAGTATATCGTAGAGGTAAAAGTGAAACTAAAGTGAATGAACAAGTTTAAGAGAAGGGGCTTTGAAAGAATGAAAAATAAACAGGTCGTTTGTGATGATGTAGGAAAGAGAAGGGGGCGAAGGGGCGATCACCGGAACGGCCACAACTTACCCGGACGAAGGGGAATCCATTCATATCGTCGAATCGGGACGATTGGACGCCGTCCAGGAGCGACGGCGGAACCTGGTTGGAGTTTTGATTGCGGAGTAAATTATTGATCAGACTGTTGGCTAACGTGAGGGCGTCATTATTGCCACGGCCCCCGCCCACACCCGTGTCCCAGGGGTTGATTCGGCCAGCACCATAGTTGTTGCCGAAGTTGCCACCGCCACCACCACCACCACCTCCTCCGTTGCGACGGTTATTGTTGCGATAAGCCATTTCTAATTTGCTTGTTGCTTCTTTTTTTTCGTAGAGATTTGAAAGGGCGGTGATGTGTGCTGCACTGGTTCAATTCAAACGTTGGAGTATCTGCAAAGGAATCGGAACACGGCGGGGCCGATTAGAACAGGTGAAAAAGTTGGGCGCCTCGACGCCGGCCTGGCCTGGAGAAAAGTGGTTATGAAACAGTTTCACAGCATGGAGCAAGTCATCCACACTGACTGTTGCCGGCACCGCCGCCGCACGCCGTCACATGTGGCGGCACTATGGAACATGCGCATTTTGGGGGGAACATTGTTCTTATGGGAGACTTGGGCTTTTTTGAGACAGAAATGCGTTTTTTAAAGGAATTAAGTCCTTTAAATTTAATTTCAAAAAGAAAAAGGAAATTGATAACTCAGCTTTTCTAAATTTTCTTGATGGAAGCTCTGCAAATCATAGTAACCCTAATTTCCCCTAAATTATTCGTCCTCTCCATCCAAAATCCCGGCTTCTCGCCAATTTAATCCTCAACCTGCACTTCGTTGACGAACCACTCATGGAAAAAGATTGATTCCAAGTGTTCCCACGGGATTAGCACGTGGCTCTGGCTGTGGAATATCTACCATAGAACTGGTCTGGAGCACTTTCACTAATGACCACATGTAGAGTGCTCATTTGGTTACGACGAAGACGCTTTAACTGACATGCATCCTTTCCTGAGAGATGGGGTGAGGGCAGCTCTCTGACTCACAATATTATCGATTGGTGAATTTTTCCATGTGGAAAGCACATTATACAAATTGCATCCTTTATTAGGTAACTTTGGGAACTCAAAAGTTGCCCAGCTCATCCGCACTTTCGCACCATTATCGGTCTACAAACTGCAAAAAATGCTCATTAAAAATTTGAACCACGTCCACAATTAGCGTCACGGTTAGTTTAATTCCCCCTAGCACTCGCACACACTCACACTCGCCAATTATCCAACTCCCACGGGGTTGGTTCTTGGTCGGTTCCCGATCCAGCTGTTTATTCACCTTCTCCAATGGGATGTACACACTGCGTGGTCAAGAAACGCTCCCCTTTCGGGTTATTGCTAGCCGGCAGAAGATTGAAACGGATCAAGTATCACGGTTCTCTCGGACTATGTGGTCAAGCGAGCTAACCCTTAAATGTCCAAAGTTTGATCATCTTTGATCGTTCTCTTAATATACAACAACTCTGGAGTTTTTTTTTGAAAAGGTCCAATAAACCAAAATTTCAGTTTTTGCTTTTTGGGTGTTTTTTAATACCCCTGACTCAAGGCGGTTTCAAAAACACCCAAAAAGCAAAAACTGCAAATTTGGTTTATTGGACCTTTTTAAAAAAAAACTCCAGAACTGAAATGATACCTTCATTTTGTTTTTTTTTTTTGTTTTGTTAATGTAGTTACATATATTTGTTGCTATTTTCTTTTTCAATTTAATTGTGTTGTATAAAAATTTAATATATATGCTCAATAATTTGGAGAACTTTTCAACTGAGTTCAATTCATAAGCTTTTTCAGGGTGAGTACATAAATAGATGTTTAAATGTTGCCAAGGAATCAATTGTGAGAAAAAATTGTGATTTTTTGTGTTTAACAGTCTGGACCCGAAGCCTGATTTTTCTGTTACATTCTTATTGGAATTCCATATAAACTGTCACGGGAACAGCAGGCACCGGGTCCTGACTATTAATTTGTTGTTTTTACTGGATTTATTCCGCAAAGATTGAACCTGCTCCATAATAAAAAAAAAAAAAATATTGTTTTTAATGGCTTGTGTCGTTAAGGGTTATCTCCAGCAGATTGTTTCCAGCAATAAGTACGAAGTAGAAACCTTTCGTAATATGCCGGCCGGCTGGTTGCAGATTTCATTTTATCGCTTCTAATGTGGACGTTTGGATCAAAAACGCACACACACACTTAAATCCACTTTTGAGATTGTCGAGAATCGCGTCGGAAGGAAAGTTGGAGCAAGTATTGGAGAGCAAGTGCGTGCGTGGAAGTGTGCGAACGTCAAGTAGATCAAATTCAGCAGAGTGTGGAGCAGCAAGTGCAACCCATGTGCCCTATACATTTCGACGTCGTCGTGCTATCTTGTCGCACCCGCCATTTTGACGTTCCGAGAAAAACGCGTTTTAATGTTTGACCTTGAATATTCAAAAAAGAGAGCACGCAATGTAAACAATAACAAACACGTTTTGTTTGGCTCACCATTCTGTGCATTGTCCCAAAGTTTGGTTGAAGTTGGTTGCTGGAGTCCCGAGTTATAATTACAAATGTTTACGGTAGTCTAGCTTGTACGTGCGACAAACGCATCCTGACTTTCCTGGCCTGAAATCCCTTTGGCCTTTTGTCGCACTTACATGAATTTTCATGGTGTGACAAGATAGCACGACAAGATTGAAACTACTTTCATATGTAGAGTGACAAAAATGCACGGAGTTTTTTCGGTTTTTGTTGAATATCTCAGGATTGAAATCGAATTTTGGGGATCTGTGAAGGTCAAAAGGTGAGGCATTGTGAGCTGCACAAAATGGCGTTCTTTACTCAATTTGGCCCAAAATGCACGTACGACAAGTTAGCACGATGGCGACGATTTAATGATGGGATGTTATTCTACAGAGTGACGTGTTAGAGAGTGGCGTGGATATTGCTGCTTATTGTCAAAATGCAATTTAAAATGACTTTTTTTGTATTTTCATACGATGAAGAGGAAACATTTTTTGAACACATTTTTTTCTATGATATATTTTATTCAAACATATTTTTTGAAATTTGTTTGGCAAAATTCAAAAATTTCGATTATGGATTATGTAAATGTGATAGATTTGGTTTAAAATTTTTTATATTGTTAAATACGTAATCAGGAAACAAATTTGTTGTAAAAAATCAAAGAATATAAGGATCCTATCCTAAGTTATCGTGGTTTAAATTAAATTTACTAATTTACTAAATTTTATTAAATAAAACAAAATTACATTTCTATTCATATTGGTTGATTCCTTTTTCCAATAAATCACAAAGATGATGATCTAGCAATACTGTCTTGAGATGTAGAAACTTAGTGAAATTTTTGGCGGTTTTGGGATTGGATGTTATAATTTTTTGAATTACGCAATTTGAAGCTTTCCGAAAAGTTTTAACGTTTGATGATGTTCTGGTGTACTGCAGCTTAAGTAAAATTCATAAAAAATGCGTGACTGGATGTTGTAATTTGTTGCCGTCAAACTAACATTCAGAACCACCTTTGACAACAATGATGGTCTAGCAACCCTTTTATTTAAAATTGTTGAGTCCATAAAAATGTGTGGAGGTGCTCACTTGTCACCTACAGGTGAAAAATACTAGATTGAACAACAAGTTGCAAAATGGTGGCATACCAATTCTGAATAACATTCTGGATAGAATTTTTCAGTTTGGTTTGGCATCTACGTTTGGTCAACTCAAAAAACAAAACAGGTGCCGAAAAGTATTTTTTATACAAGTCATGAAAATTTGAACTTATTATCAATCAAATGAATGCTGCAGCATTGTTATTTTTGGCGATGAAAATCAGGCTATTTCGTCATCACCGAATGACAGGAAAATTTTAATGGTTTCAAAACGAAATTTCAAAACGAAATTTGTTTACTTTTTTTAATTTAATTTAATTTTATTGTGGTTGATAAAACTTTTCATGTAGCTGAAAAAAGGTTTGCTTTCAAGATAAACTTCTAAGTAACACAGATTTTAGATAAAAAGCAAACATAACAAAATCCATCCAAACCGATGTGAAATCTGGAAATAACTATAACTTGTACCCTTTAAAAAAAATCAACACCAAGAAACTATTTAAATTATTGATGAAGTGTGTTTTTTATGTTTCTACCGATACCGGAACCACTTTTAACCAAAGATAATATCCACTCGCGAGCACTGCAACGGGGGACTCCCCCCATCCTATCTGTAACGAATCTCACCTCACCTCTCTATCGATTGATATTTTTGACGCAACTGTACAAATGGCAGAAACTAGAAAATTATTCTTGAATGATTTTACTTGTGCATCCATAAAGAAGAATTATAACATTTTTTATGTCTCCTTATGATATTTTATCCGGCTTTATGAATCATTTTCTTTTGCCAATGGTGGCCATCACAAATTGGTAACTTGTCATAGCCCAAAAAAGCCGGCTACATTTCTTATTGCTTCTACTACGGCATCATCACCTTCATCAACAGCAGTAGCAATAGCAATACCTATATGATTGAGGGGTGAACGCCAGGCAGACAGACGAAAAATCGATAATTTTTTGCTGCTAACTCCGCTATTTCACTCTCTCCCTCTCGTAACGAGAGTCGAAATGGGATTACGCCCTGCCTTTTTTTCCTATAGGAAAAAATGGTCCGGCATTTTTTCCAAACTTTTATTGGAACAATTGAAGCATAATTTAAAACCAAATATTGCGTGACCTATTGCACACGGAACGCCAATCTGAAGCTTCCTGGTTCGTAATTTACTACAAACGCAAAGTCCCTCACGAGACAACTTTTCGCAAATGGTGGCCACCAGTGCCGATTTCGATCTCTCTGGCAGGCTCCCTGAAAATTTTCCATTGCCACTTTACCACAAATAGTTGGTGGGCAACTCCATACTATTCCTACTCTGCCACCTACCGCGGCCATTTCGGAAGCTTTTCCGGCCACATTTACTTACTTCTTGACGAGGAAAAACCACTTGAAAAAATTGAGACACTTTCTTTGAAATTTACTTGGAGAGAAAAAGGGTACTTGACACCGCGAAAGAACAAAATCAATTGAAAGCCGGAGCGAGTGAACACGGCATTGGCCACTCTGCTCACGAGGTGTTCTACCCTAGTCGGTGGTACCTCCTACCCTACCCTATCGAACTTGACAGCCGGCTGCGCATAAGCGTTCATCGGATAGTTAACAGGCCCTCCCTCAGCCACAGCCGGCCGTATTTACTAATACTGCTACCTCGGACTGTCAACCCGCAAGCCGGTGTTCATCATTTGACATGACTTGTGTATCGTGAGCCGGCTTCTTATTTTCGAGCGAAATCTACAAAAATGAACGTAACTCGCCCGTTCAGTAGTGACGTCTGCTATAGAAGTGAAATATGCAGTTCGAGAGAATTCAATTTGATTGAATGACAAAGTTATTAAATTTGTTAAATATTCAAATCTGTTAAATCTATTGAATTTATTTATTTAAGCTGGAAGGAAAAAAAAATCATCCACATTAACGACCCCCGGGTCTTTTGTGGTCTCTATTGCAAGTTTCTGCTCGAACCTAGGAGTCCGAAGGCTTGAATGGGGAGAGCACCCAAACCTCTTTTTACTCCAAGGAACCTTCCACCCCAGTGTTTGAACTGACTACCTTTGGATTGCGAGTCCAACCGCCGCCAGCGATTCCACCGGAGTAGGCTTGGTTTGGTTGTTGTTTGTACTTATGGCATGGAGACAACTCCTACACCTGGAATGACTTAACGGCCTAACAACCAAGGCCGGGACCGACATTTTACTTCCTCATCCGATGGAAGGTTGCAGCAGATGGGAATCGAACCCAGAATCATCCGCTTACAAAGCGGACAGCGTAACCATTCGGCCACGCACGCTGGAAGGACTCCCCTTAAAATTTAAGATCAAATATCTTTAAAAAATATTATCTTATTTAAAAATCACGCGACACCCATACTTTCCATTAATATAATTAATAATTCGGTTTTTTAATATATTTTGGATACGAAGTTTCAAATAAAAACGTTTGCAAAAGCATGCACCTCACACAACCGTTTTACTACAAATAACTAGTTCTTACGCTCCAAAATATAGAAGAAAATGCGTCTACAAAAATTCATTGAAAAAAATACACGCACTGACTTCAAAACTACTTTCAAACCCCAAAAAGGAGACGCACGGTAGTTCAATCACCCACGCGGAAGAGCGCGAAAAAGGAACGGGGAAAAACTCTCACAAGCAACGGCGCGCAGAACGAGAGAGCGCGCGCTGGTTTTTCCTTATTCTCTCTCAATGCGTCATGCATACTCGCTCATAAGAGAGACGCACGGCGAGGACGAGCTGGCTGCAGCATGGCGTCGGTTGCTCTGAAAAAGGCGAGAGTGCAGAGGCTCGTTTGATGCACACATTCCCATCGCGTTTTGAGCGCATAAGTGCATCTCCAGCGCTGGGTGCAAACATCGAAGCAAAGCTAATTTGCACCCGACGTCAACCCCATCGCGGTACCTGTCGCGGTAGCAAATTTGCTCTCAGTTCTTCGGGATTTCACTTTGCTACCCGGTATTCAGTCTGTTTGCTACCGCTTCAAATGGAATTATGCACGGAAAAATCGAATCAAGCACGGAAAAAAAATAAAAAAATTAAAAAAAAATCAAAAAATTTCAAAAAAATTCAAAAAATTTCAAAAAAAATTCAAAAAATTTCTAAAAAATTCAAAAAATTTCAAAAAAATTTCAAAAAATTTCAAAAAATTCCTAAAAATTTCAAAAAATTTCTAAAAAAAAATCTAAAAATTTCAAAAAAATTCAAAATTTTTTTAAAAATTTCAAAAAATTTCAAAAAATTTCAAAAAATTTCAAAAAATTTCAAAAAATTTCAAAAAATTTCAAAAAATTTCAAAAAATTTCAAAAAATTTCAAAAAATTTCAAAAAATTTCAAAAAATTTCAAAAAATTTCAAAAAATTTCAAAAAATTTCAAAAAATTTCAAAAAATTTCAAAAAATTTCAAAAAATTTCAAAAAATTTCAAAAAATTTCAAAAAATTTCAAAAAATTTCAAAAATTCAAAAATTCAAAAATTCAAAAATTCAAAAATTCAAAAATTCAAAAATTCAAAAATTCAAAATTTCAAAAAATTTCAAAAAGTTTCAAAAATTCAAAAATTCAAAAATTCAAAAATTCAAAAATTCAAAAATTCAAAAATTCAAAAATTCAAAAATTCAAAAATTCAAAAATTCAAAAATTCAAAAATTCAAAAATTTAAAAATTCAAAAATTCAAAAATTCAAAAATTCAAAAATTCAAAAATTCAAAAATTCAAAACTTCAAAAATTCAAAAATTCAAAAATTCAAAAATTCAAAAATTCAAAAATTCAAAAATTCAAAAATTCAAAAATTCAAAAATTCAAAAATTCAAAAATTCAAAAATTCAAAAATTCAAAAATTCAAAAATTCAAAAATTCAAAAATTCAAAAATTCAAAAATTCAAAAATTCAAAAATTCAAAAATTCAAAAATTCAAAAATTCAAAAATTCAAAAATTCAAAAATTCAAAAATTCAAAAATTCAAAAATTCAAAAATTCAATAATTCAAAAATTCAAAAATTCAAAAATTCAAAAATTCAAAAATTCAAAAATTCAAAAATTCAAAAATTCAAAAATTCAAAAATTCAAAAATTCAAAAATTCAAAAATTCAAAAATTCAAAACTTCAAAACTTCAAAACTTCAAAACTTCAAAACTTCAAAACTTCAAAACTTCAAAACTTCAAAACTTCAAAACTTCAAAACTTCAAAACTTCAAAACTTCAAAACTTCAAAACTTCAAAAATTCAAAAATTCAAAAATTCAAAAATTCAAAAATTCAAAAATTCAAAAATTCAAAAATTCAAAAATTCAAAAATTCAAAAATTCAAAAATTCAAAAATTCAAAAATTTAAAAATTCAAAAATTCAAAAATTCAAAAATTCAAAAAATTCAATTTGAATTTGAATTTTTAAATTTTTGAATTTTTGAATGTTTGAATTTTTGAATTTTTGAATTTTTGAATTTTTGAATTTTTGAATTTTTGAATTTTTAAGTTTTTGAATTTTTGAATTTTTGAATTTTTGAATTTTTGAATTTTTGAATTTTTGAATTTTTGAATTTTTGAATTTTTGAAATTTTGAATTTTTGAATTTTTGAATTTTTGAATTTTTGAATTTTTGAATTTTTGAATTTTTGAATTTTTGAATTTTTGAATTTTTGAATTTTTGAATTTTTGAATTTTTGAATTTTTGAATTTTTGGATTTTTGAATTTTTGAATTTTTGAATTTTTGAATTTTTGAATTTTTGAATTTTTGAATTTTTGAATTTTTGAATTTTTGAATTTTTGAATTTTTGAATTTTTGAATTTTTGAATTTTTGAATTTTTGAATTTTTGAATTTTTGAATTTTTGAATTTTTGAATTTTTGAATTTTTGAATTTTTGAATTTTTGAATTTTTGAATTTTTGAATTTTTGAATTTTTGAATTTTTGAATTTTTGAATTTTTGAATTTTTGAATTTTTGAATTTTTGAATTTTTGAATTTTTGAATTTTTGAATTTTTGAATTTTTGAATTTTTGAATTTTTGAATTTTTGAATTTTTGAATTTTTGAATTTTTGAATTTTTGAATTTTTGAATTTTTGAATTTTTGAATTTTTGAATTTTTGAATTTTTGAATTTTTGAATTTTTGAATTTTTGAATTTTTGAATTTTTGAATTTTTGAATTTTTAAATTTTTGATTTTTTGAATTTTTGAATTTTTGAATTTTTGAATTTTTGAATTTTTAAATTTTTGAATTTTTGAATTTTTGAATTTTTGAATTTTTGAATTTTTGAATTTTTGAATTTTAGAATTTTAGAATTTTAGAATTTTTGAATTTTTGAATTTTTGAATTTTTGAATTTTTGAATTTTTGAATTTTTGAATTTTTGAATTTTTGAATTTTTGAATTTTTGAATTTTTGAATTTTTGAATTTTTGAATTTTTGAATTTTTGAATTTTTGAATTTTTGAATTTTTGAATTTTTGAATTTTTGAATTTTTGAATTTTTGAATTTTTGAATTTTTGAATTTTTGAATTTTTGAATTTTTGAATTTTTGAATTTTTGAATTTTTGAATTTTTGAATTTTTGAATTTTTGAATTTTTGAATTTTTGAATTTTTGAATTTTTGAATTTTTGAATTTTTGAATTTTTAAATTTTTGAATTTTTGAATTTTTGAATTTTTGAATTTTTGAATTTTTGAATTTTTGAATTTTTGAATTTTTGAATTTTTGATTTGTTTTGAATTTTTGATTTTCTTTGAATTTTTTTGAATTTTTGAATTTTTGAATCATACATCATACATATCATAAAGAGAGCAGACATATAAAAAGCATTCAAAACTTTGCCCCCCGGCTTGCCGGTACTTGTCGGGTATCAGAAAATGAGTACCCGACAGGTACCGACACATATTTTTCTTCTACAGATGAACTTGAGATCAAATTTGATACCTGCTTTGCTACGCGCGGTGGGAGACTCGGGGGCAAACTCGAGAGCAAATTTGGTTGGAATCAAATCGGGTAGCAAATAGTTAAACTTTCGACAATTTCGAAAAATGAAATTCTTTGAAATTTTCAATAGGATTAAAAAGTTTAATAAACTTTTAGCATTTCTAGGCATGAATCAACACATAATTATTGATTTTGAAGGTAAACGAGAGCAAAAAATGATAAAAACCCATATTTGTCCCCCGCGGTGGGCTTGTTTCGGTGGCAAATTTGCTACCCTAGCGGTGGGGATGACGGAGTTTTTTCAAGGTGGCAAATTTGATCTCGGTATTCATGAGCCGGGTGCAAATTTGATTTGCACCCCAGCGCTGGAGATGCCCTAAACAGTCAACATAAGCACATAAGGGAGTTTAATGGAAGCAGTCATGCCCCGGTTTTGCACGCCTCGGTTTTGCACGCCTCGGTTTTGCACGCCTCAGTTTTGCACTGCTCCGGTTATGATTTGTTCAGCTGCCTCGGTTGTTATGAACCATTTGATGAATTGATCATATTTTTCATTTTTTTTATTAACTAAGTTTAGTAATATTTTCATTCGCTGTTATAAAAAAATTACTGCAATTTTATTTGAAAGGTAGACAAATTAAAAGAATCAAGCTTTGTTTTATTCAAAATAAAATGAAAGCTTTGAAATCAACTTTTAAAAACATTACAGATTTTTTCTGTTTCCTGTTTAATTTTAACGATATTTGATTATTTGGGTGGACGATTCCCGTGAAAGATAAAATACTACTTTTTGTTTTGTTTTTATTTAAAATTAAAATGTCGGTTTCGTAACAAATTATATTATTTATGCCTTTTGATTTAAAATTTAAATTTTGTAAAAGGAGATAAAAACCTTTAAAAAAATGTTAATGTGGCAAATTTCGCAATAAAATCAAATTATTTTACTCATTTTTTGCTGGACACGATTGTTAAATCTTGCTTTGATATGAAATTCAGTTAACTAAAGCAAATCAGTGAAAACTTTTTAATTTTATTAGTCGAATATTCAAAAAAGCAGTTCAATAAATGAGAATACGAATGCCCTAGATTTTATTTCAAAATATATGTAGAGTAGAGCCCACCCATAAACTAGATGGAATCTTCATTGAAAATTAGGAGATTTTTTGTGTCACCTTCAAATTTTTTAAAGATTTTTTTAAGTATATTGAAGAATAATATATATTGAAGCATAAAAAGTAGTTTCTGTTATTTAAATATAAGATTTTCAGAGTTATTTAAACATTTTTATCGTTCCGCGAAATTTGCGTGAAATTTGGTGTTTTGAAATTGAGGTCCTCTTGAAATTTGCAATTTTCGAGTGTGAAAAATCACTAAGCCTAGCTATAATCGTATGAAATATCATACTAACATCAAAAATTATAGTGTTTTGGAATCGGGATGATGTCAGCTATCGATTGCACTTGTAATTACATGAAAATTTTCTCAAAAATACATATTTTCCTGTATTTTAAAAATGCAATGTTTCTCGAAAAAATACTCAACATTATTTTTATTGCAATATGGGTATCAAACGATCGGGGTTTTTTCATAAATTTCGAAATTTATAGCCCATTTTTTTGATAATAGTGAATTTTTCACAAAACTGCGTATTTATGAAAAATACTCAAAATTTCATTCTTTTTGCTAAGGCCGATGCAAATATTTAAAAAAGTTTTTGTCCCTCGGCCCTGGCCGAGGTCAAGGGGGGGGCAAAAAAATAAAAAAAATATAAAAATTTAAATAACAAGCCATAGTCTTCACATTTAAATGAAAAAAGTGTTTTAAAATACATTTTACACTAGTTCAGTTGTTTTGCAATCATTAGTTTTCAAAAAATCTAAGATCTGACAAAAATAAAAATTGTATCGAAAAAAAAGATTTTGCATCGAAAATTTTCAAAAAAATTTAAGATTTTTTAATAAACCCAAACATGCTTAAAATAATTTTAAACGCAGAAGAATGTATTTTAATTTGATTTCAGCTGGTTGCACTTGAATTTTCATTGAAATTTTGAACTTTATTGTAAAAATATTTTTTTTGCCCCCTGATTTTTCGGGCCAATTTTGAAGGGGGGGGGGGTGACAAAAACTTTTAAAAATATTTGTACCAGCCTAATGGGTATCAAATGAGCGGTTTTTTTACATTTCGAATGTACTAACAACATTTTTTTTAAAATACTTTAAAAAGTCACAAAACTACGTATTTTCGAAAAAATACTCAAGATTTCAGTTTTTTTCAATGTTGATATCAAATGATTGGGATTTTTTCATACATTACGAATAAAGTATCATTTATTTAAATACCTAAAAAACACTAAAATTTTTAGTTTTTACAATATGGCTATCAAGCGATCGGGATTTTGCATACATTTCAAAAGTTGTAACACAATTTTTTGAATATACTTAAATTTTTCACAAAACTACGTATTTTGGAAAAATGGTCAAAATTTCAGTTTCAACTGATCGAGATATTTTAATAAATTTCAAAAACTATAAAAAAATTTAAATACTCATTTTTCTACAAAACTATTTATTTTCAAAAATATACTCAAAGTTTCAAAGTTTCAAAATTTGGTATAGTCGAAATGTTTGAAAAAATTCCGATAATTTGTTATAGAACTGAAACTTTGAGAGTTTTTATTTCGAAAATACGTAGTTTTGTAAAAAAATAGTATTTTCAAAGAAGGTTGTTATAACATTCAAAATTTATGAATAAATTCAGATTTTTTGATACTTATATTGCAAAAAAAAACAGAAAATCGAGTATTTTTCCGAAAACACGTAGTTTTGTAAAAATGTTGAGTATTAATGTTGTTATTACCTTTGAAATGTATGAAAAAATCCCAATAATTTGATACCAATATTGCAAAAACTGAAATTTTGAGTATTTTTTCGAAAATACGTAGTTTTGTGAAAATTTTCAGTATTTTCAAAAAAACGTATGACATTCGAAAATTATGACGAAAATACGATCATTTGTTACCCGTATTGCAATAAAAAATATTTTGAGTTTTTTTAAGAGTAAAAAATTGCATTTTCGAAATACAGGAAAAATACGTATTTTTTGTGAAAATTTTCTTGAAACTATAATTAAAACGATAACTGCCATCATCCCGATTCCAAAACACTATAATTTTTTGATGTTGGCATGATTTTTCATTCAATTTTAGCCAAAAAATCAAATTATTCGCTCTACAGCATTGCCTTGGCGTTCTCGATTGCGAGATTCCTACTCGAAACTAGGTGTTCGAAGGCTTGATTGGCAATTGCGAACCTCTTTTTACACCTAAGCTTCCATCCACCTCGGGATTCGAACTGATGACCTTTGGATTGTTAGTCCAACTGCCTACCAGCGACTCCACCGAGGCAGGACCCTGGGAGACGGCTCCTACACCTGGACTGAGCTAACGACCTAACCTCTAGGTTAGACCGGGACCAACATTTACTTCCCTGTCCGACGGAAGGCGTGATCAGACAAATCTCGTCTCAAAATTTGCCACCGGGACCTTCTGGGATCGAACCCAGGCCAACTGGGTGAGAGGCAATCACGCTTGCCCTACACAACGGTCCCGGCCAATTATAGCCAATGTCTCCCATATAACCAAAATCATATAAGCTCTGTGCTTCAGTTATGCACGCCTCGGTTTTGCATCCCCCATATGCGGTGCTAAACCGAGGTATGACTGTATGTTGTTTGTGGAGACATGATATTGACAGATTTTGTCAGATTTATGACATTATGACCATTTTGAACAAATTTTTGGTTAAAATTAACGAATTTAATTGAAAATAAAAAAATAGCTTCAATATTAAACGGGACAAACCCTGAACGAAAAGCTCCAGGAGGATAATGCGGGAATCGAACCCGCGCCCTAGGAATCGGTAGCTGAAGCCGCTAACCACCGCTCCACGATGCCCTGCAAGATTATGATATTTATAAATTGATACCAATTACAGTCACGAAACGTAAGAAAATAAAAAAATAAGGAATACAGTAGTTGTTCGGTAACTGTGCTGCTTTTTAACTGGGCGCTCGATAACTGGGCCGTAGCCCAGTTAAAAAGCTGACATACGTCAAAAAACCAAAACAAACCGAAATGCCCGAGGGGTCAATGAATGCAAAAATCATGTTCAATAAACGAAAAAAAAATTGTTTTTTTCTCTATTATTTAATTTCAAGTCACAATTAAAGAAATATGAAAAGTAAGCATTGTAAATTAACTTGATTTACTTTTATTTTTATATTTCATCAGTAAAATATTATGCATCGGTGGTCCCCTCGTTATTTTTCGTCCAGCCCGGTTAGCGAGCAGCATTCGGTGACTGGGCTACGTTCTCAGTCCAGTTACCGAACAAGTACTGTACAAAATTTTGTTCTTGACCTCGAGGAATTCATAAAAAAAAACAATGTTTTTTCCAAGTTCCAAGTTTTTTTTATTCAATGTTGATTTATCTTGTGGTCAGTATTTAACTGATGTTTTTTTAAATAAAGCTTCAGTTTGGTATGATTTTTGTTTTGCCACATATGTCAAGCAAAATGTTTGAAGAGACTATTTTTAAACAATTTTGAAATTACTGACTGATTCCAAGAATGGATTGATGTTTTTTTTCATGTAATTTCAATGTCTATAGTAGGAGATTTACAAGTACTCACAAAAAAGTTCTAGAGTAACATTTGGAAATAAATAATTTGAAATTACTTAATGAATTTAGCTGAACAATTAGAAAAATTTACCAAAAAACCATTGCCAAACTCGAGTTGGATTCTGTTTTCAAGTATTCAATCTATGTGACAAAATGAAAAAGAATCTTAACTCTAAGCTGGCCATAGAGCCCTTTTTTATGTTAGTTTTTCATTAACCCCTTCCCGCCCAGAGCAAAATTGAGATTTTTCACGGTTTTCACCACAATTCGTAACTGGATCGACCGAATTGGATGAAATTTTGATGGTTATAAGCCAACAATCTATATAATCTAACGCAAGTTGAATCAGGTTGAAAAAATGCATAGTTGCAGAGAAATTTAGTTTTGAAGACAAAAATTAGTGGTGCTGGAGTAACCATGGGCGGTAGAGGGTTAACTTTACGTCTTGTTTGATAAACAAAAATTAATAGAGATCATTTGATTCATAAAACATGAATATTCAGGCGGGGTAATTGTAGTTGCTGAGAGCTGGGTCTCGTGGCGCAGGGGTAGCGGCTTCGGCTGCCGATCCCGATGATGCTATGAGACGCGGGTTCGATTCCCGCCTTATCCACTGAGCTTCTATCGGATGGTGAAGTAAAACGTCGGTCCCGGTTTCTCCTGTCTCGTCAGAGGCGCTGGAGCAGAAATCCCACGTTAGAGGAAGGCCATGCCCCGGGGGGCGTAGTGCCAATAGTTTCGTTTCGAGAGCTGATATTTTTATATTTTAACAACTCTGCTAAAGATGATTCAATATGAAATCATATTCCAGTAAATGGCCAGGTGGCAGTTATTGATCTGTTATTGCCTGTGTGCAGATGCGGCGAATGACACTTTGGGCACTTTGGACACTTTGGGCTGCATATGATAAACTTGATCAAAAGTAACGCGAATCTGGGCGCGGTTTAACCCTATGTGCTCATATGCATGTGGAATAGCAAATGGTTCCAATACCCTAAATGGATAAAATGTCCGCAATCTGAATGATAAGGAAAGACTCTGCACAGGATTTGTAAGAGCGCCTTGAGATTAGAAAGAGAGATATGGATGGGCATACACGGAAGTTGAGTTAAGATTACAGGACACTCTCATAACACGAACTTAAAATTATCGAAAGATATCTGCTCGTAAATCTTCCATACTACAAAAACTGTGTATGGGTAAGAGGTGGGCCATCCAAGGAAAAAAAAATGAAGCTTATGTAGGTAATCTCAAAAACTCAAAACTTTAAAATTCGATATCTCTGGAACGAAATGTATTCATTTCTGTCGATAAGTGATGCTTATGTAAAATTGGACGCGGAACACGATGGTGAGGTCAAATAAAAAAAATAAGTTGGGGTGTTTTGAGATACGGCCATTTAAAGTTTTCAATTGCGCAATACAGGTAGAAACAATAAATTAATCAAAATTTTGAACACGGAAATTGATTCTACGTCCAATTTCCTTCAAGACCGCCGTTTGAAACTAGGAGGTTCGCTCAAAGATCGCCAAAAAGTCGATTTTTTGGGGAGGTACAAAAATGGAGGGGTGGTCCGATTTGGACGAAATTCGGGATTCTTGCATGTTTTGATAGTATCAACAGCCCTGCCAAATTTGAGCAGGATTGGAGAGGGTAATTTTCAAATTTGCACTTTTTCGTGCACACACACTAAAAAAATTGGAATTTTACATTTGACGTAATTCTTTATCAAACCGATTATCAAATCATGTAAACGTCTTTTCGATGTAAGATTAGGTTTATTTTGATGTAAATCGATAAAATTCCTTTGCGTGTACCTTTACATCTTGCGTACCCTAAAATTACATCAAAAATAACCTAACTTCACGCCTAATTAGATGCACATGTCTGGAGCATCAAATTTGATGTAATGTTACATCTAATAAAACCCAATATCACGCTCCTTAGCCACAACACGTTTGTCAGAATGGTGAAACGTCAAAACGTCAGCAAGGGTTCACGTCGCAGCGGGAATCAATTTTTCGTTCAGGTTTTTTGCAATTGTGTCGTTTACTGACCGGAACCTACTACAGTTTAAGATAAAAACAAGCAAATCGCTCATAGAGGTGAGTTTAATCGATCTTGAGGTGATATGGAACAGATTGCTAATATATTTTATCGATTTCTCTTCGCTTTTAAGATCGCGGACATGGAACGTGAGGGAAAATTTCGGTTCAAGCCAAGTTCAAGCCGCTGTTCCGATGAAGCTGGCTGGATACTTTCTGAAAACGATTCAAAGATGTTCCCGAAGTGAACCGAAACTGTCACCTGCTGGAGGGTTTGCCAACATGCTTCAAATGGCTAGTGGAACAAAAACAAAAGCAGTGATTGAAATGGAGCAATTGTGGTGATTATTCGCAGTTGAAAACACAAGGATAGACAAGTTTGTGTCATGAGTAAACATTTTTGTAATTTACTAAGATTCGCTGAGTGATAAGTGCAATAAAAACGTATTGTTTTAAGAAAATTTAAACACGTGTTTTCTCGTCCAATAGGAATGACAAGATTCCAATAAGAATTATGTCCGATCAATATTACGATTAATGTAATTTTACACGATCTTCGAAGCTCTTTGGAACGTGTAATATTACGTTTCATTTGACCCAGCTTTGCGTCTTATTTGATGCTCCAGTTATGTGCATCTAATTTGACCGAATATTACACGTTTTTTTCGTAGTGTGCAGTTGAGATGGAATGACCCAAAATAATTCAAGAGTTAAAAAACAATTTTCAAACAAGAATGTAATTACCGTCTTTTTGACAAAAAATCATAAATTCCCGTCTTGTTCCCGATTTTCTGCGGATTTTGGCGAATTCCCGACTTGAGTGGCCACTAGAGTGTAACAAAAATGACTTTTTGGCGGGCATTCAGGGGTTTGTTCAGGTGGGCATACTGAGCCTAAACCCCAAATATGAGCTTGATTGGACGTAACAGGAGCTGGCGCTCCGCCCTTCAATTTTAAATGGGATTTAACCCGTAAAAAAAGATTTTTTGAAAAATGTCACTTTTTGAGGCATATTGGCCACCAATGCGTTTACCAAAAACATCACTGGCGTGTAGGCCAGATCCTTGCGCATCTTTTGGTATATATAACATTGAAGTTTGGAGCATCCTGGAGCTCGGTACAGACCTTCAAAGTTTGGCATTTTTTTCGAAAAATCGGCCCCGGCTAAAAAGATATGCGTCGCACCTCGCGACGCCCGAGACGCCCTTTGATTTTGCTGGGACCGATTTTTCGAAAATATGCCAAACTTTGAAGGTCTGTACCGAGCACCAGGATGCTCCAAACTGCAATGTTATATATACCAAAAGATGCGCAAGGATCTGGCCTACACGCCAGTGATGTTTTTGATAAACGCATTGGTGGCCAAAATGCCTCAAAAAGTTACATTTTTGAAAAAATCTTTTTTTACGGGTTAAATCCCATTTAAAATTGAAGGGCGGAGCGCCAGCTCCTGTTACGTCCAATCAAGCTCATATTTGGGATTTAGGCTCAGTATGCCCAGCGGAACAAACCCCTGAATGCCCGCCAAAAAGACATTTTTGTTACATCCTAGTGGCCACCCTTAACGCGAACCTCGAGTTTTAAACCGAACTTTGCACCTAGGGTACAAAAAGCCGTGCGGGCTACGACGCAGAAAAGATACAAATACAGTTCCCTCACGTTGTTTCATTTTCCGCTGCAGTCACACAACACAATTTGCTGCAGAGAGAGTGAGAAGCAGTTATTTTTCGTTTCTGGAGTTTTTGTTAAAATGTCAAATAAACAAAATTTCCGAGTAGTGCGGTGCCTGTGTGGACGCGCAGTCCTGTTTTTTCGTGTTATTTTCCATCTCTTTTGTGTCGCTGTTCGGGTGAGTGGATAATTGGCAAAGGGAGCGCGTGGTCGTAAAAAAATATTCGGAGTGGGGTAATTCTCTACCAACTCACACGAAATCGGGAAAAGTTGCCCCGACCCCTCTTCGATTTGCGTGAAACTTTGTCCCGAGGGGTAACTTTTGTCCCTGATCACGAATCCGAGGTCCGTTTTTTGATATCTCGTGACGGAGGGGCGGTACGACCCCTTCCATTTTTGAACATGCGAAAAAAGAGGTCAATAATTTGCAGCCTGAAACGGTGATGAGATAGAAATTTGGTGTCAAAGGGACTTTTATGTAAAATTAGACGCCCGATTTGATGGCGTACTCAGAATTCCGAAAAAACGTATTTTTCATCGAAAAAAACACTAAAAAAGTTTTAAAAATTCTCCCATTTTCCGTTACTCGACTGTAAAAAATTTTGGAACATGTTATTTTATGGGAAATTTAATGTACTTTTCGAATCTACATTGACCCAGAAGGGTCATTTTTTCATTTAGAACAAAATTTTTCATTTTAAAATTTCGTGTTTTTTCTAACTTTGCAGGGTTATTTTTTAGAGTGTAACAATGTTCTACGAAGTTGTAGAGCAGATAATTACAAAAATTTTGATATATAAACATAAGGGGTTTGCTTATAAACATCACGAGTTATCGCGATTTTACGAAAAAAAGTTGGTCGTCATCGATCATGGCCGTTCATAGTCACCCGCGACAGACACGGACGACGAAACGAAGAAAAACGCAAAAAGTAACTTTTAAAAAACTTTTTTTCGTAAAATCGCGATAACTCGTGATGTTTATAAGCAAACCCCTTATGTCTATATATCAAATTTTTTGTAATTGTCTGCTCTACAACTTTGTAGAACATTGTTACACTCTAAAAAATAACCCTGCAAAGTTAGAAAAAACACGAAATTTTAAAATGAAAAATTTTGTTCTAAATGAAAAAATTACCCTTCTGGGTCAATGTAGATTCGAAAAGTACATTAAATTTCCCATAAAATAACATGTTCCAAAATTTTTTACAGTCAAGTAACGGAAAATGGGAGAATTTTTAAAACTTTTTTAGTGTTTTTTCGATGAAAAATACGTTTTTTCGGAATTCTGAGTACGCCATCAAATCGGGCGTCTAATTTTACATAAAAGTCCCTTTGACACCAAATTTCTATCTCATCACCGTTTCAGGCTACAAATGTTGAAAAACACCTCTTTTTTCGCATGTTCAAAAATGGAAGGGGTCGTACCGCCCCTCCGTCATGAGATATCAAAAAAAGGACCTCGGATTCATGATCAGGGACAAAAGTTACCCCTTAGGACAAAGTTTCACGCAAATCGATGAGGGGTCGGGGCAACTGCTGTGTGAGTTGGCGGAGAATTACCCAGTGAAAAGTGATTTTTTTGTGTGTGTGCCTTTTGTTTCGCATTTTTGTCGTGAATTGTGTGCTGCGAGGAGAAGATTACCCTCTAAAAATGCAGCGTCATCAGTGCATAATTGGCAAAGGGAGCACGTGGTCGTAAAAAATATTCAGAGTGAAAAGTGATGTTTTGTGATTTTCAAAGCCCTTTCTATATCATCGTTGATCGGAAGGCACGGCGTCGGGTGGACTGTGTTTAAATTTTTCGAATAAGGTTTTATTTTTTGCGGTGAAAAAGCTATTTCTATATAATGATCGAAAGACGCACTGACAATTTGAATCGTCGAGTTAATAGTGGAGCAAAATAACTGTGTGTGAGTGTTTTTGTGTGTTAACCAGAAAGACCTTCCCATAGCATCGTTGCTCGGAAGGCTCGCCGATGGGTCTGTTATGAAAGTCCTCCCCATAGCGTCGTAGCTCGGGAGGCATCGAAAAGCCAATACCTTATCCTACTAACCAAAAAAAAAATAATCACGTGATGCTTGAAGGAGATGCTGTGGATTCAACGGTCTCAAGCGGTATCAACAAGTATATAGCGAAAAACTATGTGCTTGATGAGTCTGCAACTTCAACTATCGGACTAACATTCCTCCCTTTCGTTGAACTGCAGGCTTCTTGGGAGGGCGCCGGTATTGACTAATAAAGTAGAGATCTTCAGAGGTTAAACAGTGAACGGATGGTTGGCTCCCACTGATCATTTTTGATTCATTGTTTAACTTCAGCTGATCTGTCAATAACGGAGTAGCAGCTCATTGGCAGTCAACCATGCTCATGCTCATGCTCAAGGTCAAATAAACAAAATTTCCAGATTTTGCTTTTTGGGTGTTTTTGAAACCGCCTTGAGTCAGGGGTATTTAAAAACACCCAAAAAGCAAAAACTGAAAATTTGGTTTATTGGACCTTTTAAAAAAACTCCAGGTTTCTTTGTATAATATTCGCTCGCACGGCGTTCTACTCAAGGTTTGCACGCCCTGTTAACACCGCGTGCAAACCTTGAGTGCGCCGTTCGGGTAGAACTCGGACATAGTGGCCTTGTGTGTTTGAGATTCGCCTGCACTGGAAACTTGTACGGCTTGAAAACATATACTACGAGACTGATAAAAACACAAATGTCATAAATTTTTCATACAGTTTTATTTTTGCTGCACTTTAAGTTTGCTTACTAAAACTTTTTTTTTACGAGAATTCAATATAGATTTTACTTCTCCAGATTAGACACTATTTTACAGACTACACACGTGGTGATCAATTTTTATCAATTATTTTTTATTTAATCACATGCATCCAACGAATTGCTCAATTCGTCTATTGTGTTGTTTTTCTTTCTGTTGCTCACTTTTCAATGTGTTCGATTCAATTTCCTCAGTTTAGTGTTTTTTTTTGTGATTTCTTTTGCAAAAAGAAAACTTCCCTAGCCTAGACGAAAATATGTTCATTGTATCCTTCTGCTTGAGAGACAGTACCTAACATTATTAAATAAATTACCTTGCTGCTCACAACTAGTTCAAAGATATCGCCCTGAAAATACACTCCCGAAACACGATCGAATATCTTCCTCTCTTGCTTTTTTGATCTGGCTTTCCCGTCTAATTTAAAATTAAATTAAAAAATATCATACACTAGCTGACTGACTGCTATATTTACACGAGTAAAATGTACATTTTCGTGAATTGAATCTGGTGACTGCTTTGTGTTGGCAAAATACTCAATCCACCGTAATATCTTTCGTTTGAACAACTGACACACAGTTGCAGAGTGGTTTAATTTATTTTGTGGCTGGGGAAAAAATGACCCAAAAAAAAAACAACGGAACATAATACAAGTTTTAACCAAAACGAAAAAAGAAAAACGAACAAAAGCAACAAGTCCTAGCGCCTAGCCCTAGTTCCGTAATACTCAAGAATCGCCGCCCTCGGAATGATCCTTGCAGTGCGCTTTGAACTCGTCGCTCAGCTCCCAGTCGTGCTTTCGCGCGCACACGACGTGCGCTTCCGCGTTGCAGCCCCGCCTCAGGCAGCTGACCACGGCGCCCGAGTGGCCACATATCCGACACGGGTGCCGGCAGCAGTTCCAGATGGCCGCCTCCAGCCCGACGATGCGCGTCCCGATGATGTGGACGCCCGGCGCCCACACCAGGCAGTCCTCGTGCAGCCACACCTCGTACGAGTCTTCGCCGGCCTTGACCATGCCGTAGAACATGTCCGGGGGTGGAGGAGGAACGGTGGCCGTTAGCGGTGGTTGTGGTGGCGCCGCACTACTCGTGCTCGCCGTTGGTTCGAGCGACTTTCGCTTTTTAGACTTAGTCTGGGAATGAGAAGGGGGAAGGCGTTTAGATACGGCGTTGAGGTTTGAAATAATTGAGCAACTCACCCCACTTCCGCCGACCGGTTCCACCTTCGGCTGCACCAGCTTCGAGGCCAGACTCTCGCGCGTCCGCTTCTCGCTGAAGAAGTCCTGGTCGGTTTTACTCTCCGCGAACTCGCCCGACTTGGTGCTGATGATGTACGGCCCGAAGAGGTCGCCGAGGCGCATCTTGTGCGGTCCCGTCTTACAGAATACGCACATCCACGAGGCTGCAGGGTAATTTAGGAAGAAATTGGGTTATTGAGGAAGAATGATAACCTTGAGTTTCGAACTTACCATCCGTCGTGTCCGCGTCGTACTTGGTGCTGAGCGTGCTCACGTGCAGACCACGGATTTTGCTCTTCTCCGAGTTGTTCATGCTGTTGGCAAACTTTTTCGTCTGCTTCTGCGGCTTGTCCGAGTCGTCCTCGTTGATGGGCGCATTAATGACCATGTGGCTTCCGTCGGACTTGACCTGCACGAACGGTCCCTTGTACTTTCCGTTCATATCCGCCGCCGACGACGACGACGCCGTCCCTCCCGCTTCGTTTGATTTTACTTTGGCATTTTTGCCCCCGTTCGATCCTGCCGCCCCCTTCTTCCCCCCTTTGGTTATCGGCTTCTTTCCGAGGCCCGCCTTCCCTGCGCCAAAGCTAGCCATCCTTTCCTCAGCCGCCGCAAAGCTGGTCCCCTTACCGTGCGCGGATTTCTTCTTCAACACCTTCTTCCGCTTGTTCGGTGGCGTTCCGGCCGCTTTACCAGCGCTGGCCCGTTTCGCCGCCGGAGTTAGTACCTTTTTCTGAGTCCCACTCGGGCCCGGTTCCGCCGGTGCCGCCGCCGCCACCGGTGAATTACTGCTTCCGGGTCCGGCCGGAGTCGATTCGGACTCTGCCTTCCCAGCCAGTTCGGTGAGAATATCCGTGGCAGGTTCACTGGCTGGGGCTTGTTGCTTCGCGGAAGGGGACGACTTTTTCGCTGGCGAAGACTTGGAACAGGACGGCGGCATCGATTCCTCAATTCCGGCGAACATCTCCTCGAGTTTGTTCTCGATCTGGAAGACATCAGTGTTAATTAGGGTGGCCACTCAAATCCCAATTTCAAATTCCCGACTTTTTCCGACTTTTCCAAAACAATTGACAGGAAATTTAGAATTAATTTCAAACCAACCTATGAGTCATGAGTTTCCTATGCAGATAGAACCTTTTGAAAATTTAATCTAGAAATGAAAATTTTAGTTTTTTCAAAAAAATATACGGTATTTTGTGAAAATTTGAATTTTATGCAAAAAAAAACAACTCTAATAAAGTGAAAAAAATGCATAACAATTTTCACTTCGTTTGATAACCATACTGCAAAATATGAAAATTTTAGTATTTTCAAAAAAAAATTATTATGTGAAAATTTAAGTAACAAAAAACTCTAATAAAGCGAAAATGCATACAAAATTTTGTTTCATTTGATACCCATATTGCAAATTGTAAAAAAAATATTATTTTCCAAAAACAACGATATTTTGTGAAAATTTGAGTATTTTACAAAAAAAATAGATTGAAAATGCATACCAAATTTCGCTTTGCTCGATAACCATATTGCGAATTATGAAAATTTTACTTTAAAAAACGGTATTTTGTGAAAATTTTAGTTTTTTACAAAAAAAATCAAATAAAGTGAAAATGCATACACAGCAAATTTTGGGTTGCCATTTCAGTAACATAAATAACTGAATGCGATTTAGTAATCATTAATAAACAAAAACATTACTGAAAAATCAGTAACTGCATATCTCTCAAACTGAAATGTCACTTCTGACCAAACTTCTGACTTATTGTTTGAATGCTGAAATAACAAATGTATTGTTTTTCAAATTTTTTGTTGTGATCTTCAGAAAGAAAAATGTAAGGTAAGAAAAATGTTAATAACAATTGCCTCGTTGCTAACTACCTGTTTTTTTTTTTTAGGTTTGGACGATTGATGAAATAAATGAATAAATAACAGTATTTTTAATGACAAGCAAAATCAAATTTTGTTAACTGAAATACCAGCAATGATTCCTGAATATTCAGCAAATGATCTGTCAAACTGTCACAAGAAAATTACTGAATTTTCAGCAAAATAATTTAACGTTTCTTTTGCTGAAATTTCAGTTGTTTTGACAACCATTTTACGGAAATTTCAGTAAATCATCTCTCAAAGTGACAAATATCAGTTAACTGAGAATTCAGTAAAATCTAAATTACTGAATCGTTTACAGAAATTTCAGTAAATGAAGATTCAGTAAAACTTTACTGAATTTCAGCAAAAAAAATTTGGTGTGTACACAATTTCGCCTCGTTTGATACCCATATTGCAAATTATGAAAATTTTAGTATTTTCTAAAAATACGAAATTTTGTATTTTTTTTGTATTTTACCAAAACAAAATTTCGCTTCATTTGACCCATATTGCGAAATATGAAAATTATAGTATTTTCGAAAAAATATACGGTATTTTGTGAACATTTTAATATTTAACAAAAAAACAACTCTAAATAAAGCATAACAAATTTCGCTTCGTTTGATAACAATATTGCAAATTTTGAAAATCTGAGTATGTCGAAAAAAAACGGTATTTTGTGAAAATTAATTATTTTAAAATTGATTATTTTCTAAAAATACGATATTTTGTGAAAATTTTAGTATTTTACAAAAAAAAACTCTAATAACGTGAAAATGCATACCAAATGTCGCTTTGTTTGATACCCAAATTGCAAATTATGAAAATTTTAGTATTTTCAAAAAATATGATATTTTGTGAAAATTTGTGTATTTCACAAAAAAAAACTCTAAAAAAGTGAAAATGCATACATTATTTAGCTTCGTCTGATACCCATATTGCAAATTACAAAAAAAAAAGATTTTCTCAAAATACTACATTTAGTAAAAAAATTGTATTTTACCAAAAAAGCTAATAAAATAAAAATGCATGCAAAATTTCGATTTGTTTGATATTGCGAATTATGAAAATTTTAGTATATGCAAAAAAATACGATATTTTGTGAAAATTTGAGTATCTTACGAAAAAAAAATCTAATAAAGTAAAAATGCAAACCAAATTTTGCTTTTTGATACCCATATTGCAATCATATGAAAATTGTAGATTTTCGAAAAATACGGTATTTTGTAAAATTTTAGTATTATACGAAAAAAATCTAATAAAGTGAAAAAGCAAACCAAATTTTGCTTCGTTTGATATCCATTTTGCAATCATGAAAATTTGACAATTTAAAAAAAAAGGTATTTGATGATTTTTTTTTGAGTTTTTATACTTTGAAACTTACTAAATTTTCAAAAATATATTCTTAGTGAAAGCTTTCAAAATTTAACCGCTATCATTAGACGTTGATATTATTGACAATTATATAATTGATTAACAACCTTGTATCATGCTTTACCATTCATTTTATGCAAAATATTTTAAGAGAAATTAAAAAAAAAAATTAAGCGTTTTTGATATTTTCAAATAGGTACTAAAATAGCCTACTGTGTTGACATTCAACCCGAAAGTCATTTGAAGTGGATTTGATACTTAAAGTATTTCGATTTATGAAAATCAAGCTGCACGTGGCAAAATTTCTGAAATGGCTCAATGAATTTAATTTTCAATTTTATAAAATTTACTGCAGAAAAAACCTTTGTCAAACTTAAGTTGAAATCGTTTTTCAACATTACAGTTTACTGTATCCTTTGTAATTTAATGAACTTAGTCAAATCCAGAGTTTTTTTTTAAAAAAAAAAAAAGGACCAATAAACTGTTGTCTTTCATATGTTTATAGGACTTAATAAAAAAAAACTCTAGAAATTATATCAAATTCAATTTATTAATTAAAATGGTTGTGCTAATCTGTGTCAAGCACATGCCATCATAATCATCCTATTTTTATTAGGATTTTGATGTCTTAATTAACATTTCCATTCTAAAATTCATGAAACTAGTGAAAGTAACCATAAAAATTGAGTTAAGTGCTCAAAACTTATTGAGTGTAATTGATTAGAAAATTGTATAAGAGGTTTAAACATTATTCAAGAGTTATAACACAATAATTTTAAGACGAATACCTATGCTTGGGATTCTCGATTTTTTAAGATTTTTGCAAATTCTTGATCATTTTCCCAATTTCCTCACTCGAGTGGCCACCCTGATCTTAATTTTATCTGGCCCATTTCAAAACTAACAACCACCATCACTTACCTCTTCATAACTTTTATCCGCGTCCGGTTTGTGCTGAGATTCTGGCTTTGAGCTAGCGGAACTTGAGGAACCTTCCCCCGCAGGAACCGCCGTTCCTTCAGCGCTTACACCAGCGGGAGGACCATTACAACTACCACCCGTCGTCGTTGTCGTCGCTGAAGACGCCACCGCCGCCGCCGCAGGAACCTGTACATCACCTTCCGTGCTGGAAATCATCGCCGCAATCTTGTCGATCGTCTCGCAATCGTCCGACGTGGACTCGCTGTCCTTGCGCGACTCGGCCATGGCTGCCGCCGCCGAAAGCACGCTGGAAATGACCGAACTTACGGCGGCCGCGGGTGATTTAATCCTCGGCGACTCCCGCGTCGTCTCCGGATGCCGGTTATTGCTTTCGTTCAACGCCGCTGCCGTCGTCGCCGGCGTCCCCACTTGCTGCTGCAGGTTTATCCGCGTGCTGTCGGACAGGTCGGTAATGTGCGGACTATGACTACTATCACTGGCGAGGCCCTGGCTGAGGCTGCTAATGCCTTCCAACGCCAGCGTCGCAATATCGTTCCGAACCGCAATGTTGGGCCGCATCGGATCGATCCCGTCGATCCGGTCGACGCCGCACTTGTCCGCGCTATTTTCCCCCGTCAGAAAGTCGTGCATCCGTTCCAGCTCGTCCGCCGAGCTCATCTTGTTCGTTCGGTCCGGCTTTCTCCGGCGGCGCGACTTGCTCGAGTTCGAGTCGGCCGAGTCGTCGTTCGACGTGATGCTCTGGCTGGGCGAGGGAACGGGAACCGCTGCCGCAGGTGCCGCCGGGGACGTTGAGGGAGCTCGCAGCAACGGTGGACTGTCGGTTTTGGCGGTGGAGGAAGCCGCGGCAGCAGCGTCGGGCGTCACTTCCGGTGGTGTCGATGGCACGTTTGCAGAAATCAACGGGAAAGACTTGGCGGCTCCCGGTGGAAGGGGTGGTGGTGCTGCTGCCGATTGGTGGCCACCGCCGTCCAGGGCGGCAGAGGAGGATGATGATGCCGGTGGGCTGCGACTTCGGTTCGGGCTCTGGCCTGGGGGAACCGGAGTTTGCAGGGATGAGTCTGGAGTGGAAATAGAGCAGTTAATTAATTTTTGATTGCTAACTCTAGTGTAATTTTTTACTCAAAGATTTTTGAGAGTCAAAATTAATTGAAAATATATTTTAGAACTTTTTGAAGATTCTTTAAGATTGAAACCCATCAGCCAAAGTTGGTTTAAAAAAGATGAATTACCTAATATTCGAATGTTTTTAAAAGAAATCTGAAGTCGGATTAAGATTGTACGGCCAATCGAATACCGTCATCTGGGACGAATCGAGACACATGCGCGAATTGGGACAGCTGTTTTAGTCAGTAACTATTTGATTATTGCATTTATTTATTTAAATTTTACAATTTTTAATTTTTAGAATTTAAATTTTTAAATTTAAATTTCTTAAATTTTATTTTTTTAATTTTTTATATTTTTATAGTTTTGATTTTCTGAATTTTTAAATTTTATAATTTTATAATTTTATAATTTCAGAAGTTTAGAATTTTCGAATTTAAGAATTTAAGAATTTTAGTTTTTTAGTTTTTTAGAATTTAAGAATTTAAGAATTTTAGAATTTTAGAATTTTAGAATTTTAGAACTTTAGAACTTTAGAATTCTAGAATTTTAGAATTTTAGAATTTTAGAATTTTATAATTTTATAATTTTATAATTTTGTAATTTTATAATTTTATAATTTTATAATTTTATAATTTTATAATTTTATAATTTTATAATTTTATAATTTTATAATTTTATAATTTTATAATTTTATAACTTTATAATTTTATAATTTTATAATTTTATAATTTTATAATTTTATAATTTTATAATTTTATAATTTTATAATTTTATAATTTTATAATTTTATAATTTTATAATTTTATAATTTTATAATTTTATAATTTTATAATTTTATAATTTTATAATTTTATAATTTTATAATTTTATAATTTTATAATTTTATTATTTTATAATTTTATAATTTTATAATTTTATAATTTTATAATTTTATAATTTTATAATTTTATAATTTTATAATTTTATAATTTTATAATTTTATAATTTTATAATTTTATAATTTTATAATTTTATAATTTTATAATTTTATAATTTTATAATTTTATAATTTTATAATTTTATAATTTTATAATTTTATAATTTTATAATTTTATAATTTTATAATTTTATAATTTTATAATTTTATAATTTTATAATTTTATAATTTTATAATTTTATAATTTTATAATTTTATAATTTTATAATTTTATAATTTTATAATTTTATAATTTTATAATTTTATAATTTTATAATTTTATAATTTTATAATTTTATAATTTTATAATTTTATAATTTTATAATTTTATAATTTTATAATTTTATAATTTTATAATTTTATAATTTTATAATTTTATAATTTTATAATTTTATAATTTTATAATTTTATAATTTTATAATTTTATAATTTTATAATTTTATAATTTTATAATTTTATAATTTTATAATTTTATAATTTTATAATTTTATAATTTTATAATTTTATAATTTTATAATTTTATAATTTTATAATTTCATTATTTTATAATTTTATAATTTTATAATTTTATAATTTTATAATTTTATAATTTCATAATTTTATAATTTTATAATTTTATAATTTTATAATTTTATAATTTTATAATTTTATAATTTTATAATTTTATAATTTTATAATTTTACAATTTTATAATTTTATAATTTTATAATTTTATAATTTTATAATTTTATAATTTTATAATTTTATAATTTTATAATTTTATAATTTTATAATTTTATAATTTTATAATTTTGTAATTTTATAATTTTATAATCTTATATAATTTTATAATTTTATAATTTTATAATTTTATAATTTTATAATTTTATAATTTTGTAATTTTATAATTTTATAATTTTATAATTTTATAATTTTATAATTTTATAATTTTATAATTTTATAATTTTATAATTTTATAATTTTATAATTTTATAATTTTATAATTTTATAATTTTATAATTTTATAATTTTATAATTTTATAATTTTATAATTTTATAATTTTATAATTTTATAATTTTATAATTTTATAATTTTATAATTTTATAATTTTATAATTTTATAATTTTATAATTTTATAATTTTATAATTTTATAATTTTATAATTTTACAATTTTATAATTTTGTAATTTTATTATTTTATAATTTTATAATTTTATAATTTTACAATTTTATAATTTTATAATTTTATAATTTTATAATTTTATAATTTTATAATTTTATAATTTTATAATTTTATAATTTTATAATTTTATAATTTTATAATTTTATAATTTTATAATTTTATAATTTTATAATTTTATAATTTTATAATTTTATAATTTTATAATTTTACATTTTTATAATTTTATAATTTTATAATTTTATAATTTTCTAATTTTCTAATTTTCTAATTTTCTAATTTTATAATTTTATAATTTTATAATTTTATAATTTTATAATTTTATAATTTTATAATTTTATAATTTTATAATTTTATAATTTTATAATTTTATAATTTTATAATTTTATAATTTTATAATTTTATAATTTTATAATTTTATAATTTTATAATTTTATAATTTTATAATTTTATAATTTTATAATTTTATAATTTTATAATTTTATAATTTTATAATTTTATAATTTTATAATTTTATAATTTTATAATTTTATAATTTTATAATTTTATAATTTTATAATTTTATAATTTTATAATTTTATAATTTTATAATTTTATAATTTTATAATTTTATAATTTTATAATTTTATAATTTTATAATTTTATATTTTATAATTTTATAATTTTATAATTTTATAATTTTATAATTTTATAATTTTATAATTTTATAATTTTATAATTTTATAATTTTATAATTTTATAATTTTATAATTTTATGATTTTATAATTTTATAATTTTATAATTTTATAATTTTATAATTTTATAATTTTATAATTTTATAATTTTATAATTTTATAATTTTATAATTTTATAATTTTATAATTTTATAATTTTATAATTTTATAATTTTATAATTTTATAATTTTATAATTTTATAATTTTATAATTTTATAATTTTATAATTTTATAATTTTATAATTTTATAATTTTATAATTTTATAATTTTATAATTTTATAATTTTATAATTTTATAATTTTATAATTTTATAATTTTATAATTTTATAATTTTATAATTTTATAATTTTATAATTTTATAATTTTATAATTTTATAATTTTATAATTTTATAATTTTATAATTTTATAATTTTATAATTTTATAATTTTATAATTTTATAATTTTATAATTTTATAATTTTATAATTTTATAATTTTATAATTTTATAATTTTATAATTTTATAATTTTATAATTTTATAATTTTATAATTTTATAATTTTATAATTTTATAATTTTATAATTTTATAATTTTATAATTTTATAATTTTATAATTTTATAATTTTATAATTTTATAATTTTATAATTTTATAATTTTATAATTTTATAATTTTATAATTTTATAATTTTATAATTTTATAATTTTATAATTTTATAATTTTATAATTTTATAATTTTATAATTTTATAATTTTATAATTTTATAATTTTATAATTTTATAATTTTATAATTTTATAATTTTATAATTTTATAATTTTATAATTTTATAATTTTATAATTTTATAATTTTATAATTTTATAATTTTATAATTTTATAATTTTATAATTTTATAATTTTATAATTTTATAATTTTATAATTTTATAATTTTATAATTTTATAATTTTATAATTTTATAATTTTATAATTTTATAATTTTATAATTTTATAATTTTATAATTTTATAATTTTATAATTTTATAATTTTATAATTTTATAATTTTATAATTTTATAATTTTATAATTTTATAATTTTATAATTTTATAATTTTATAATTTTATAATTTTATAATTTTATAATTTTAGAATTTTAGAATTTTAGAATTTTAGAATTTTAGAATTTCAGAATTTAAGAATTTTAGAATTTTAGAATTTTAGAATTTTAGAATTTTAGAATTTTAGAATTTTAGAATTTTAGAATTTTAGAATTTTAGAATTTTAGAATTTTAGAATTTTAGAATTTTAGAATTTTAGAATTTTAGAATTTTAGAATTTTAGAATTTTAGAATTTTAGAATTTTAGAATTTTAGAATTTTAGAATTTTAGAATTTTAGAATTTTAGAATTTTAGAATTTTAGAATTTTAGAATTTTAGAATTTTAGAATTTTAGAATTTTAGAATTTTAGAATTTTAGAATTTTAGAATTTTAGAATTTTAGAATTTTAGAATTTTAGAATTTTAGAATTTTAGAATTTTAGAATTTTAGAATTTTAGAATTTTAGAATTTTAGAATTTTAGAATTTTAGAATTTTAGAAATTTAGAATTTTAGAATTTTAGAATTTTAGAATTTTAGAATTTTAGAATTTTAGAATTTTAGAATTTTAGAATTTTAGAATTTTAGAATTTTAGAATTTTAGAATTTTAGAATTTTAGAATTTTAGAATTTTAGAATTTTAGAATTTTAGAATTTTAGAATTTTAGAATTTTAGAATTTTAGAATATAAGAATTTAAGAATTTTAGAATTTTAGAATTTTAGAATTTTAGAATTTTAGAATTTTAGAATTTTAGAATTTTAGAATTTTAGAATTTTAGAATTTTAGAATTTTAGAATTTTAGAATTTTAGAATTTTAGAATTTTAGAATTTTAGAATTTTAGAATTTTAGAATTTTAGAATTTTAGAATTTTAGAATTTTAGAATTTTAGAATTTTAGAATTTTAGAATTTTAGAATTTTAGAATTTTAGAATTTTAGAATTTTAGAATTTTAGAATTTTAGAATTTTAGAATTTTAGAATTTTAGAATTTTAGAATTTTAGAATTTTAGAATTTTAGAATTTTAGAATTTTAGAATTTTAGAATTTTAAAATTTTAGAATTTGTTAAAATTTAAATTTTCAGATTTTTGAATTTCTGAATACTTGAATTTTTAAATTATAGCGGTGGGAATGGCTGAGTTTTTTTTAAGGTAGCAAATTTGATCTCGGTATTCATAAGACGGGAGCAAATTTGATTTACACCCCAGAGCTGGAAATTGATAAAAATCTAACAAATGTAACAGAGGTTTGAAGATGGATTCAAACTGTGTTTAAAATGTTGTGATGGGATCGGATTATGGTTTCTTTATTAAAAATTAATATGCTCTTAATTTTTTTTTAAATAAATTCTGCAGTTCAGAGCTTTTCGGAATTCCGTGTTGAGTATGGCTTGATATAAAAAATAACTTACTTATTTTCGGCGACATTGAAACTGGATTACTCTGCATCGCATGCAGCAGGATATCTTTGACCAAATCCGATGTCTCGACAACTCCCGGCATCTAAAATTAATCAAATCTCATTAATCTCCCCCGCCAATCGCCAAAACAAACTATCCAACAACTCACATTATCCCTCCCATTTTTGCCGACCTCGCTGTTGAGCTGCTTTGCGTCCTTGATGTGCAGCCCGCCAAAGTCGTTCCCCGCTCCGATTGGTCCCATCGGCGGCATGTTGTGCAATCCTCCAGCAGCAGCTGCCAGCCCCGGCGCCCGGTTATTAATACTTGCGGCGTTCGGGGGCACGTTACTGTTGGTGCTCATCATGTTGTAGTAACCGTTACCACCGGCTTGTGGTGCCGCCTGTGGTGGCAGCCCTCCCGGTCCCGGCCCAAGGAAGCTACACGACGGAGCTGAGCCGGCGGCACCGCCACCACCGTTGTTGCCGACTCCGATGCCGTGGGAACCATGGCCGGAACGGTCCTTAAGGGCTGCGGTTGATTGGATTACGCCTCCGATTTGACTCGACGGTCCCGATCGATTGTGGTTCCTGAAATTCGGGGGTGGGTGGAGAGTTAGGTTCAAGTTACGTTTGGGCCGTTCAGCAAAACCTTACGCATTCATGTGATGATGTTGCTGGTGTTGACCGTGTTGTTGCTGGGGCTGCTGCCCGGGAATCATTTTGTGGTGAAAGTGATCGTTCTGGTCGGGCATCGCCGGGGGCGGACCACCTCCGCCGCCCATGCCTGGAGGAATGTTTGACGGTAGTCCTTGTTGCTGCTGCTGCTGCTGGGATAGTGGACCAAGGGGCGGCGGTCCGGGTAGTCCCGGCTGTTGCAGGTTGTTGCCTGCCCCCTTCGGAGAGGGCGTACTCCGGGCGGCCGACGACAGGGACAGATCGACCGAACCCAGCGGCATGCCGGAACTACGACCAAACGTTGGCAGTATCGGGTTGATTTCAAGATTCTGCGATCGAAAAAAGAAATAAATCAGTGTCAAACCAAACTCCAATCAACTCAAACACGAAACACTCACGTTCTTGTGGTTTGCGGACATAAAGTTGTACAGCTGGTCCTGGTGGTTGGGCGGGGTGTGCCACGTGAGCGGTGACCGCGCCATCGACCGCTCGCTCGACATGTGCGCCAGCTGGGGCTGTCGCGGAATGTACGAGGGCACCTGCAGCGGGTTCCAGGTCGAGTTCGGCTGGCCGAGCCGCCCGTGGGGCGGATTGTGGCCGGACATTTTGGCGAAGCTCGGGAGCTGGGCAGCTGAGAATATAGCTTTTTTTCAGTTGGCGTCGAGATTGTTGGTGGTCATCCGGAAAATTACGTTGATGTGATACTTGGGTTTAATGCTGCGGTGTTTATTGGATTGTTTTGCAGAGCTGGCATATAAAATAGAGAAAATTGCACTGTTTAGAGGATTTCTTTTTTCGAATTTGAGCAGCTTTACTCAATGTCGTCGGACACTACTTGTTTGGCAACTGGGCTAAACACTACTTTAAAAATTAGCTTTTTTGAAGGCGGCAGGGAGAGGAACATTTACAAATGAATTTATTGGCCTACGTTCAGTTTTGAACTTTTTTTTTGTGAACTTTTTTTGAAAGCTTATATTATTTATAGAACTTTAAAAATGCAGAAATAAATTTAAAGGGCTTAAAAAACAAGTTCATTTAATTTAACAACCCGATTTCCCAGACCAGGTCGTACGGCTTGCAGTTCCAGAGATATCTCAGTTTTGCAAGATTTTTGCTTGTTTTGATGGTATCAACAGCCCCATCAAATTTGAGCTTGATCAGTAAATCGTCGCCGTCGTGCTAACTTGTCGTACGTGCATTTGTGTGTGTGTGTGTGGTCCAATCCAATACCCGCTAACCGGTAGGGATATTATGGGAAAGTATAGTTTGTATCAGACTTTCTATATGCCGAATGCTGATACAACTTATCTCAGTCCCGGGTATTAGGTGGTGATAGCCCTCGCGCTGCTTCCAACGACCCATTTCAGAATGACAGAGCTCCTTGCGGTCCAATTCCGAGGTCGCTGGGCATTGTTCGGCCCCGCCTAAACATAGAAGCAAGCATCTGAAGGAAGCTCGATCTATATTTAGACTTCCAATCCCCTCAGGCAAATCAGGGATCAGTGCGTATTTAATAATATGAGAAGAAGATATAACATGTTTCAACACTACGGATCAATTCACTGCTAGAGTGTAAACCTTCTGATGGCCGACTGCTTAGCGTCCCAGACCACCACCAATCCAAAGGTGTGAGTTCGAATCCCACCTGATTCATTTTAGTTTTTATTCATATTCAAATTCCTGATTCCAAATTTCAAAGGTACCGACCGGGATTTGATCCCTGAACCTTCTGCTTGGGAAACAGAAGCCGTAACCATTAAGCCACGGAGCCGGCTTGTCGTACGTGCATTTTGGACTAAATTGAGTTAAGAATGCCATTTAGTGCAGCTCACAATGCCTCATCTTTTGACCTTCACAGATCCCCAAAATTCGATTTCAATCCTGAGATATTCAATGAAAACCAAAAAGGGTCCGACAATTTTTGTCACTTTTCATATGAAAGTAGTTTCAATCTTGTCGTGCTATCTTGTCACTCCCTGTAAATCAGGCCTGCCCAACGTCCGGCCCGCGGGCCGGATCCGGCCCGTGAAGCCATTTCATCCGGCCCGCGACGGCTTTTCAAAATTGTTTTATGACCGGCCCTTAAGGCTGTTCATGAAGTATTAAATAAATAAAATTATTGTCTGAATTAAACAAAATAAACTTGTGATCAAATTTTAACATAATATAAGAACATTCTTCATGTTTGAATTTAATTCTTATAATTTTTATATTGATATTTTTTAAGAGACTAAATGTTATTTCTTTCAGTTTAACTGTGTTTACTTCAAACTGAAGATTTTTTTCAATTTTCTTTTTTTTTTAAATAAGTAAGTAAGCAAAACTAATGTATTTTTCCAGAACATTTTTTTAGTGATAATTTAAAAAAAAAAGAAAATAGATTGATGCAAGTATTTTAAAAATATTAAAAAATGTATCAAAAATTTCAAAAAATTGCAACGATCAATGAAATATGAATGCTTTTTTAATAAAAAAAATATATCAAGGTATTTAATTGCAATCATCAAAACAATATCTATACAATTTTAAACAAACAAAAATTAAAATAAGTCAAATAAACACATTTTTGAATGTTATCTTTGTTTTTCATTCTTAAAATCAAGATATATGAATCATATTTGCAACACTAGTTCTTTTATGTATTTACTTTAAAAGAATCCAATCATAAGAAAATTGAAAAAAATGTGTTTATTTTCAACTTTTATAACCGGCCCGCCACTGCTTCAGAAAAATCAGATCTGGCCCGCAGGGCCAAAGGTTGGGCACCCCTGCTGTAAATTGATGTAAGTGCGACAACTGGCCAAAGGGAATACAGGTAAGAACGCGTTTGACGCACGTACAAGTTAGACTACCGTAAACATATGTAATTATAACTTGGGACTCCAGCAACCAACCTCCACCAAACTTCGAGACAATGCACATAATGGTCAGCCATACAAAACGTGGTTGTTATTGTTTACATTACAAGATAGCACGACGACGTCGAAATGATGATTTTAATTTTGCACTTTGTTTCAAGATTTCCCAAAAAGTGTCCACGTGGTTTATGGGTGGTCCCTTTAAAATATGATGAATGTTGTATTGAGTAATTTCATAGTTGAAATAGCTGCCCCTATTTACCCGATATGTCCAGATTTGCCTTAGATATCTGTACATTCGGCTAAAAAACAAGGCTCATTACTCAGTTTGAGTTTTGAACAAAATCCATCGTTCAAAAAATAATATTCTTTTTAGTTGGATAACGGCAAACATTATAATCGGCTCGAAGGTGCTTTATTGTTTTATGCAAGGGTCCTGATTCCTCCAAAAAGAAGACTCATTCACGCGCGATCACAGATCAAACACGACAAAAAAATAATCTGATCGTTTCCTACCGTTTGTCACTTCCACACCAATCGCTACTGAACCCTCTCTCTTTGCTCTCCTTCTCACCTCAATGGGGTAGTATAGCGAGACCGGTTGCGCTATGTCGCTCAAAGCTGACTCGAAATAGTCTGCGATCGGCTTTGTTTTGATCATTTGGTTTGCCATTTTGTAGATAACACAACATCAAAGACACATTTGGAAGCAATTTCCACAAAGCCATATATAAATTGACGGCAAACTGTGGTAGTGCAGGCCAAGTGAGCGCTGCGCTACAATTTTTAGGCTCTCTCCTCTCTGAATATATTCGTTAGTGACTCGGGTCGACAGGGGTCGACCCGTCCGGGTAGGCAAAGAAATTCACGAAGTAGGGGCAGGGGGGGCAGAATGGACCAGGGGGGCAGAATGGGCCACCCTTGGTTTTGGGCTTTAGAATGGATTTAGACCAATTGTAAGGCAAGGGTCTTATAAAGGACGTCAAATAACTTCACCATACCGAAAACGACGTTTGAATTCATTGTATTTTTCGAATTATGAGCAAAAATGTAAATTTATTAGAAAAATCACGCAATGTTGTTTATTTCGAGGTTTTTAAATAAGCTTTCTAAAAAGTTGGATTGTTTGAAAAAGTTTGCTCAATGCTTATAACGATACTAGATGTTACTACCAAGGTATACAAACAACAACGGAACCTTCAAATCATTTAGAGGCTTGGTGGTGGAAGTGTTAAATTAAAATCCACTTGGGGGCAGAATGGACCACCCTTATCCTGCCTTATAAAAACAATCAAAAGTTATGAAATTTGGATTAAATGGATTATTTCACTCCTGGTAGCTTCACAAATAACGTTTAATGCAACATTAGTTGATTTTTAAGTTGTTTTGATGATTATTTGTACAAATAGTGTCCTTTTTCAACATATTAAAACTATTTTCAAAAATCTTTGTTTTGGTTTATTTTTTATTTTTATTAAGATTCTGCGTGTATCCTCCAGAGCAAGCAGCAGTGAAGTGCTCAGAGCTCTAAAAGTTTTTTTTCGAATTTTCCGCCGTAACCGACCGTGATTAACCGCGAGTTTGCTCCACCAGCATGCCGAAGGCCGGCCGTGGCCGTGGCAGTTCGAGTGCGGCCTCGAAAAACCCGCGAAGTTCGTCTACCGGCCGAGTGCAAAAAGGTAAACAACCCAACGCCGCGTCGTCCGCCATCGCGCCGGGGAGTGTGTGCGCCAAAGGATTCGACCCGAAATTATTACACGCTAATTACCGCGTCCAGGATCGCAGCCCTATTAGGCTCCGTTCAGCTACTTCCGGCAATCCGTCGACCGATGGCGCTTCAACATCCGCCAACATTCCCACCAGTAACAAGTTCGCGAGACTGAGTGACGAGGAAACCAACAACAACAACACCGACGGTAGCACTACCGACGACGACGACGACGATGGACGTGCACGCAAAAAAGGTAGTACGACAAAAAAAGATAACTCTCCGAAGGAACGGCGACCACCTCCAATTTTTGTTTTGGATACGTTGGCGGACGATGTTGACGAGTTGCTGGAAGGTCTCCAATATAGTCTGAAAATTGGAAAATCGAAAGTACAAGTGATTACTTTCAACAAAAAGAATTTCGACCTGGTGGTGAAAGAACTGAAGTGTAGCAACTTCAAGTTCTACACATTCGATCCAGTTGAGAAGACCGCGGTTAAGGTAGTCCTGCAGGGCTACCAAGACCGCCCAATCGCCGACCTGAAGGAACACCTCTCGGGTGCCGGAATAACGCCACGGGAGATAAAAGTGCTCTCGCGCAAGACAACAGTCACAGGTACGCACACTCTGTACCTGTTGTACTTAGACCGCGGCACCGTCAAAATCCAAGACCTGCGACGGGCTAAGGCGTTGGACGGTTTTTGGGTAAACTGGCGGTTTTACTCCAAAAACCCAATGGACGTAGCGCAATGCCACCGTTGCCAGAAGTTCGGCCACGGCTCGCGGAACTGCAACCTCCCGCCCCGCTGCGTGAAGTGCGGTGAAACACACCCCTCGGAGAATTGTGCACTGCCGTGCAAGGCGGACTTGGGGGACAAGGCAGAGCAAACCAAGGCGCGCATTAAGTGCGCCAACTGTGACGGCAACCATACCGGTAATTACCGCGGATGCGTCGCGCGCAAGGCCTACCTCGAGGAGCAGGAAAAGAGGAAGAAGAAAGCAGCAGCATCCCACCCTTCTCAGCGGAATACGAGCTCTACCGTTCCTGCAGCTGGACAGCGTACGGTTCCAGCGGACAACCCAGCGTTCCCTCCTGGATGGGGGCGATCGTTCGCCAGCGTGGTCGCTGCCGGTAGCGGCGATGCGGCCCAGCAAGAAGTAACCGGGGAAGATCTCTTCACCTTGCCGGAGTTTTTTGCTCTAGCGGGGGAGATGATGACGCGGTTCCGGACCTGCCGTAACAAGGCGGAGCAATTTCTGGCCCTCGGGGAGCTAATAATTAAGCACATCTACAAAAGATAAAAAAAAACTGTGATCTAGTTTAAGCTTTTTCTATTTCTATCCCCTTTCCTTTGCAATTTCAGTAAGTTTTTTCTAATTTTTTTCTTACTCTTGGTAATCTCTTAGTGATAAGCAATAATCGTTCCAAAATGGATTGAGATTTAACACACAGCTGAAAGGAACTCCAAATCTCTGTTATGTACTGCGAATGAACAAATTGTACCATGATTATTCACTAATAAATCCGAATTGAAATTGAAAATTATTTTTATTTAAGTGGTCTAACTTCATGGAAACTATGTTAGAAAGGTACCTTAAGTCATTTCTTATTTCCCTTCAACGTTGTATTAGACAAAATGGCTTGTTTTCAAAGGTGGCCCATTCTGCCCCGCAGGGTGGCCCATTCTGCCCCGCACCCTGGAAAAGTAGTCGAAAAAACATTTTTTTTAAAGTGGCTCAAAAATAGTTTTAAGCTAAAAAATTGCATCAACTTAGTATACAACGTTGAAGGGAACATCCCAAAGCATAAGCCTACTACACTGAATTCATAAGTTTTCATGTTTTTCTATGGTTTTTGGCGCATTTTACTTAGGCGGGCCATTCTGCCCCCCTGCCCCTATTTGTTTCGCTGTGTGAAGCGATTGGCCAAGGCGCTGGCAGCTAGCGAATCCTGTTTGTTCGCGAATTGTTGCGCGCTCCAGTCGGCAAAGATTCGTTCGGCGATGAGTGAGTGATTTCTGATCTTTGAGCCGAAAATCAGAACCCTTGGTTTTATGTCTTGCTGGATGGAATGAGTACATCGCCATAAAGATTTGATTTCATCTAGCAGGGGTGACCAAAGTTTGGGATTTTTTTGTGGCCCGCGGGCCCATTTGGAACGATTACGTAAAATGGCCCTTTTATTATTGTATACTGATTTTGTGTTGACGTTAAACTAATGATTTATAAATACTTTGATCCTGATTATACGACACAAATATTTTGTTCAAACATTTATCTTATTGAAACAATTTTACACGTTTGAATGCGATTAAAAATAGCTAATTTCAACAAAATTTTCATCAAACATTTTTGAAAATGTATTATAAAACGTTTCAATTTGAAAAAGTAGAAAACTGTAATAGTAGTAAAATTATAAGTAATCCATATTGATAATCAATTTATTTAAAAGTTAAAACGCACCATTTTTTTATGGACTGAACTTCAAACTCATTATGCACTAAGAAACCTTCCACCTCGGAATTCGAACTCATGACATTTGGATAACGAATCTGAGTGACTACCATCTGATTTAGGCAGAACATTTTTTTTTCTTTTTTTCTGGATTTGTTAATATCAATAAATTTTGAACCAATTGATAAAAGCTTTTTTGAACAAAACTGTTGGAAAATTGTCATTTTCTGTGTTCTAATATTTAAATCTTGACTTTTTTTTGATAAGGTCCTATAAACAAATGTAAACATTGAGTGTATCCCTTTCACACCTTATGTCAAAGTCCATCGGAGTAAGCGGGATACACTCAATGTTTACATTTGTTTATAGGACCTTATCAAAAAAAAGTCAAGAAATGACGGGCATGTCCCAAAAAAAACCTGAAATTTCAAAAAACTTTAAATGATAGAAGCATTTTTTTAGTCTTATAGATTGACATAACATAACTTATTGAAAAAAAAAATATATTCCACATTCGGTCCTCAAGCTCATGTAAGCTTCAAATTTTGCCCGTCATTCAAAAACTTTGGGCACCTCTGATCTAGTGGGACTGTTTCAGCGAGAATCACATAATGCTGTTTTCTATCAGGATATCCTACTCAAATAAAAATTTACAATTACAATTCCCCATTCTCAGCACTACGTGGACCAAGTTTGTTGAAATTGGAATAAAAGCGCCTCTAGATAGGGGAAATTCTCGTATGTTTGGCAGGTTAAGCACTCGCCCCTAATTTCATCCGATTTGTCGATTTTCACTTTTTAAAAAGCTTTTTTTTTTGTAAAATTGTTGATAGAAACTTCCTATTGAGCTATTTATCACTCCATTTCAGTTGAAAACGCTTTTTATGAGCTGTAATTGAACGTCAAAATGCTGATATGGCAACATTATAGGCACGATGGATTTAGATGCTGTTCCCCTATATCTCATGTACATAACGAAGCTATATTTTGAAATTTTGAAAATTACAAAAAAAATATTCAAATACTTGCACATTTTAAGGCATTCAACCGTGTTTTTACAATGCACAGTGGTTTAGATCGCATAATTAATTGTAAATTTTATTAAAAAAAAATTGTGCAGTTTTGAAGCTTTAAGGAGCTGTTAAGGACATATGAGACTATGGCAAACAAACAAAAAAAACTTTTTGACACTTTGGCAGTTTGCCTGCTTTGTTTTATTTTGCCTGCATTTTTAGAGTAAATTTTCAAAACAAACTAGGAGTCATAGGGTTCTTATGCAGATAGGACCTTTTGAAAAATTAATCTAGATTTTTTGTAGAAACGTCAGCCTGCATACATTTAGCTTTGTTTGCAAGTTTGTCGCAAACAAGTTTTCGTGTTGTGAAACTGTCAAACACAAAAAAGTGCGAATTTGTTTGTTTGTTTGCCATAGTATAATAGCTCCTTTAGTGTCTTGGATAGGGTCGTTGAAAGTAGAAAGGGGCCATTTGTGGCTTGATTGAAAATTGGGGTGGTTAACACTTAGGCGTGAGTGGTGATGAACAAAAATGTTGGTCTGAAGTAATCTTCAAACAATCTTAAAGAATCTTTCTTTAAATCGTTCGTTTTTCTGTTTTTCTTGAAAATTTTCATTAAAATAGTGAAACATAAAAATAATCCAAAATAAAATAAGACAATTTTGCGTAGAACCACCTCTGATAAATAATTATATTTTTTGCAAAAATACTCATTTATGATCACTTTTTTATAATCTTTTGTGGAGGAAAATCAAGCCTTAAAATTGTAGCCAGGAGAACAATTTTTTAAATGAACAGTTTTAGCTTAAAATAAATTCGTAATTTGGTGTTATTTTTGGTACAGTAACTTGTTCGTGTGAACTTGTCCAGGAAGAATGCCATCAATATTTCAGGAACTGATTAATATCTTCAGTTCGAGATGCTTTCATCGGAGTTCCAACACTGACAACAACAAAAATCGATTCACCGCCGTGTCATCGCCTTTACAAACTTTGATATCCTTACATTGTCCAATCCTGCCGGCGTAGTAGATTCCGCTTCTAATCCTTCGATCCTGCGGTGGGTGCACCTGGACAGTGAGCACCAAAATACACACTCACACACCAAGATCCACAAACACTACTTCTTTCGCCCGTAAAGATTCCTTTTTTTTCCTTTCTTTTTTGCCTTTCAACACCAACTTTTCTTCAGCGACATTCTGGTCCTTTTGCGCGACGGAACAGTTCCACCGGGAAATCCGTCCCGCGGAAGCCGTCTTCACCACACACACGCACACAAGTCCACTCCGGTTCCAGCGATGGGCTCTTCTTAATGACGGACCGAATCCGTGGTCCCCCGAGGAAGGTTCCTTTCGCCGTCTTCTTTTGTTCAATATGGCGTTCCCTTTTTCCGACACTTTTGGACGGACAGCGCTTTGGCAGAGCCTCGGATCGGCAGCGGGTGGGGAAACAACACACACGCACACACAAACACACGCACGCAATTTGTGTGACCGAAGCGTACCTGTCAAAGAGAAACTTTTGACGTTTGCTCGCGGAGCCGCAATGACACGATCCTTTTTCGGGGCCGATTTTCGGCAGAGATTTAAAACATTTTCACTGAAATGTAACACTCTGGTGTAATATTGAACAGGAAGCGTCCTGTAGTGCAATTTTGAGAGGTAAATCTAGCAGCAAATTGTAATTTTAAAGACGATTTTACTCGACGAGACTCGCGGTTTGACTTTTCTACGGCAAACTTGCAAATTTTGCGTCACCCGGTGTGAAAAATGTTTGCTCTTAAAATTTCATACCAGTTTGGTTGGAATGACAATGAAGGGAGGTCATTCGTAAATAACGTATAGAAAACAAAATTCAAAACAAAAATTAATATTTAGTTTTATCGAGAAATTAAAAAGAGAGATGTGAGCCGGTAACACTATCGTGGGTAACATGGAGTGAAACTTTCACAGCTGTCATGGAAAACTTCACAGCAGCTTGACAGAAAGTTTAACACCATGTAGCACTTTTAATTCCTCGAATGATCAAAATAATCAAATTATTCGCTCTACAGCATTGCCTTGACGTTCTCGATTGCGAGATTCCTACTCGAAACTAAGTGTCCAAAGGCTTGATTGTTGAGGCAATTGCAAACCTTTTTTACACATTAGCTTCCATCTACCCCGGGATTCAAACTGATGACCTTTGGATTGCGAGTTCAACTGCCTACCAGCGACTCCACCGAGGCAGGACCCAGGGAGACGACTCCTACACCTGGACTGAGCTATCGACCTAACCTCTGGGTTAGACCAGGGCCAACGTTTACCTCCCCGTCAGACGGAAGGCGTGATCAGACAAATCTCGTCTCGAAAAATGCCACCGGGACCTTCTGGGATCGAAACTAAGCCGACTGGGTGTGAGGCAATCACGCTTACCCCTATACCACGGTTCCCGGCTCTTCTCGAATGATCCTTCCACTGTAATTTGGATTTGACTCGAGATTTGGCTCCTCGTTTGGCCCGCACCTAGGCCCGCACTTTTCTCTCACACTTTTGACAACAATAATTTAAAATACTTGGAAATCAGTTGTTGTTTATTTACATTTCCAGTCGCATTTTCCACCAAACGGGTCTTCTGGTCTTCTTGTAAACAATCAGTGTATCCTGCTCACGTCTATGAATGTTTACATTTAACAAGATTTTTATTTTTTTGTAAATACAGAGCTAACGAGTCCGAATGGAAATGTATTGAAAATAGCGAATCCGAATTCACTAATTGACTAGCAGCAGCCAAAAGCTCACAATTTTCTTTTTTTCTTTTTTTAATTTGCGATAGAGTTAACAGAATCCTTGTGAAATTCCGAATAAGAACCTCTGATTTTCATTTAAATTTTTTGGGTGGAGGTGGGGGGTTGGTAGGGTCTGGTGAAACCAAAACATGAAATTCTTTGGTATTGCCTGAAATTTATTAAAATAATTGAAAAAAAAGTTTTAAAAGTTTACCAAGAATTTCTTAGTTTAATTTTATAATTTTATAATTTTATAATTTTATAATTTTATAATTTTATAATTTTATAATTTTATAATTTTATAATTTTATAATTTTATAATTTTATAATTTTATAATTTTATAATTTTATAATTTTATAATTTTATAATTTTATAATTTTATAATTTTATAATTTTATAATTTTATAATTTTATAATTTTATAATTTTATAATTTTATAATTTTATAATTTTATAATTTTATAATTTTATAATTTTATAATTTTATAATTTTATAATTTTATAATTTTATAATTTTATAATTTTATAATTTTATAATTTTATAATTTTATAATTTTATAATTTTATAATTTTATAATTTTATAATTTTATAATTTTATAATTTTATAATTTTATAATTTTATAATTTTATAATTTTATAATTTTATAATTTTATAATTTTATAATTTTATAATTTTATAATTTTATAATTTTATAATTTTATAATTTTATAATTTTATAATTTTATAATTTTATAATTTTATAATTTTATAATTCTATAATTTTATAATTTTATAATTTTATAATTTTATAATTTAAAAATTTTATAATTTTATAATTTTATAATTTTATAATTTTAAAATTTTATAATTTTATAATTTTATAATTTTATAATTTTATAATTTTATAATTTTATAATTTTATAATTTTATAATTTTATAATTTTATAATTTTATAATTTTATAATTTTATAATTTTATAATTTTATAATTTTATAATTTTAAATTTTATAATTTTATAATTTTATAATTTTATAATTTTATAATTTTATAATTTTATAATTTTATAATTTTATAATTTTATAATTTTATAATTTTATAATTTTATAATTTTATAATTTTATAATTTTATAATTTTATAATTTTATAATTTTATAATTTTATAATTTTATATTTTATAATTTTATAATTTTAAAATTTTAAAATTTTATAATTTTATAATTTTATAATTTTATAATTTTATAATTTTATAATTTTATAATTTTATAATTTTATAATTTTATAATTTTATAATTTTATAATTTTATAATTTTATAATTTTATAATTTTATAATTTTATAATTTTATAATTTAATAATTTAATAATTTAATAATTTAATAATTTAATAATTTAATAATTTAATAATTTAATAATTTAATAATTTAATAATTTAATAATTTTATAATTTTATAATTTCATAATTTTATAATTTTATATTTTTATAATTTTATAATTTTATAATTTTATAATTTTATAATTTTATAATTTTATAATTTTATATTTTATAATTTTATAATTTTAAAATTTTAAAATTTTATAATTTTATAATTCCAGAGTTTTTTTTGAAAAGGACCAATAAACTATTGTCTTTCATATGTTTATAGGACCTAATAAAAAAAACTCTAGAATTTTATGTTTTTTCCTTGATTTTTTCATAATTTACTTGCGTTACGTACTCTCCGACAGCCTCCCTTAGAAGTACTATGAAATTTGTATGCCGGCTCACATCTCTGCTGTTTTATTTTTCGATTTGTTGTGACGTTTCTGCACTTTCACGAGCGTTCACGTCAAAATTTTAAACATCTGAGCCATGATCTTGGGCGAAATTGCGCGCCAAAACCGTAACTTGATAAAGTGGATTAGGCCTGCGCTGAACTCTCTAAATCCGTCGCCCACAACAAATCGAGTAACTTTCCATTCCACAATGTCGATAGTTCAAAAACGAGGAGCCCTGATCGTGCTGGAGGGATGTGACCGAGCCGGCAAAACCACACAATGCAAGCGGATAGGTAAGAATCGGTTTGAGTTTGGTGCTGGATTTGTTGGGGTTTGATTTCGTGGGTTGATTGTTTTTTAGTGGAACACCTGACCCAATCCGGACGCAAGGCTAAATTTATGAACTTCCCGGACCGGTCAACGGACTGCGGCAAGCTGATCAACTCGTACCTGACCAACAAAGATAACTTCACCGATGAAGGAATCCACCTGCTGTTCACACTGAACCGGTGGGAAGCCCGAAAGCAGATGGAACAGTTGCTGCAGGATGGAACCACTCTGATCGTGGACCGGTACTCGTACTCGGGGGTTGCATTCAGTGCAGCCAAAGGTGAGATTTAGTTGGTAAATCTTAATAAAAAAAATCCTAACTCACTTTCAATCCTGTGAAGGACTCGACATGGAGTGGTGCAAGGCGCCGGAAGCGGGCCTGCTCAAGCCGGACCTCGTGATCCTGCTAACGTTGACGGCGGAAGCGCTAGCGAAGCGAGGAGGCTTCGGCGAGGAACGGTACGAAGTGCCCGAGTTCCAGCGGCGTGTGATGGGTAAATTCGCAGAGCTGAGGGATGACACGTACTGGAGGCAGATCGATGCGGACAAGGGCCAGGACGAGCTGACGGTGGAGTTGAGCGAGCTGGTGCTGGGCACGATCGACGCGTGTGGGCACCGGGCGCTGGGAAAGTTGTGGTGAGAGATGGGAAGGGAACTTGGAAATTGGGGTTTAATTTGCGTTTAACTGTATTTAGTTTTTTTTGTCATTCTCATTGATGTATCAACTGGGATAAAAATTATGTTTGATCAAGTAGTATCATAAGATATTTTTTTCCGAAAATTCAATCCTTGTACGACATACCTGCCAATCCCTGTTTGAGAACTTGCAACTTACCTTGGGCATTTTTTCAATTTGCGAAAAAAATGTTTTTTTGGGCGACCTGAGGCCTCCTGAGGGCGCTATAGTTTTTCGTGAAGGCGCAGCACAAATCGGCAATTTCAGGGTTGTTACGGACGGCGCGGATCGCGCGGATGGCGCGGATGGCGCGTATCGCGCGGATCTGGCGCGGATTTGCTGGCTAATTTTGCTCAGGCGCGGATTTCGCGCGGATTGTAATATTGATAAACAAAATAATTGAGAACGATAGATTTTCTTTCAAATTACAAAGGAAAATATTATTAGGAATTAAATAATTTTTTTTTTTCGTTTAGTGCGAAAACATCAATTTCTAAGAAGTTGTTAATGAAGAATGTTTTCTTCTAAAAATTATTGATTGTTTTTTTTTCTTAATAAGAAACTTTGAAATAATCTTCAAGGAGCGATTTTTTTTAATGTATTAAGATTTGTTATATAAATTTAACATCACATTACAACTCTTAAAAAAAAAACAAAGCTCACCCGACAGACTTCGTTCTGCCTTTTTTCGTTTGTTGACTTTTTTTTTTACTTTTTCGTTTATTCAGCCTCCTGTGATCAAAATTTGATTTTACGCATCTTTTTCCATACAATTTGCCGATGCTCCGGAATCGGTTCCGGAGTGGCCAAAGTGTCAATATATTAGCGTAAAAACCTTCCTTGGGCTTATACGAACCCAACGCAACAAAGAGCGCTCCGATCCGTTTTTCCGTTATCAACTTTATATATATAGATAACAAAATTCGAAAAAATTACAGAATATTAAAAATTTGAAGCTATGAAACTTTTTAGATTTTCGATGTTTTTTTCAATATAAAAATTTAAATTTTTAAATTTTTCGTTTATTGAAAAAATTAAAAACTCTGTTGCCATTCTGATTCAGGTAGAATTGATTCTACTCCCAATTATCACACGAAATCCATTTAGAAATCTGCTAAAATCTCCGTCTAAAAGCGAAATGTAATGTTAAAATTTAAAAAAATAAGAAATCTAGAATTCAACAATTTGAAATTTCAGAATTTACACATTCAAATAATAAAAAAAAATAGAATTCATAATTTGAAATTGTCAAAACACGAATTATTGAATTGAAAAAATACGAAAATATTACAATTAATTTTTTTTGTTAATTTTTAATTTTTTAAGAAAGTTCTTAAGTTATCAAATTATTGAATTTTTAAATTAAAAATTATTAAATTATTAAATTATTAAATTATTAAATTATTAAATTATTAAATTATTAAATTATTAAATTATTAAATTATTAAATTAATAAATTATTAAATTACTAAATTACTAAATTATTAAATTATTAAATTATTAAATTATTAAATTATTAAATTATTAAATTATTAAATTATTAAATTATTAAATTATTAAATTATTAAATTATTAAATTATTAAATTATTAAATTATTAAATTATTAAATTATTAAATTATTAAATTATTAAATTATTAAATTATTAAATTAATAAATTATTAAATTATTAAATTATAAAATTATTAAATTATTAAATTATTAAATTATTCAATTATTAAATTATTAAATTATTAAATTATTAAATTATTAAATTATTAAATTATTAAATTATTAAATTATTAAATTATTAAATTATTAAATGATTAAATTATTAAATTATTAAATTATTAAATTATTAAATTATTAAATTATTAAATTATTAAATTATTAAATTATTAAATTATTAAATTATTAGATTATTAAATTATTAAATTATTAAATAATCAAATTATCAAATTATCAAATTATTAAATTATCAAATTATAAAATTATAAAATTATTAAATTTTTGAATTATTAAATTATTATTTTTTGCCATTTTCTTAGTTAGGATCATTTTTAGAATTATATTTTAGTTTAGAGAAATTTAGAGAAAAAAATAATAGAAATTTTGTGTTTCGTATTTCCAGAGTAAAGTTTTGGCGAAAATTATCAAGTACTAAATCCCTAGATTTTATAATTTGGTGATTTATTTTATGGTTTTAAATTTTTTTAAATTCAGAATTTAATTTTTTTTCCTGAATTTGTTTTTAAAGCAATGATATTAGTGTTGCAAAAAATGCTCATATTGTTTCAGAAATGACAAAAAAAGATTCCATTTGGTACAGGTGGGATATGAATCCACAACTGATCAACGGTACTGATCCAAATGCCTTCTGTATTATTCTTTTTTTCGTTTAAAATTTCATTCATTATGTTACTCTCTTCTATGTTTTTCGCGATTTTTTTTATATGGCGCGGATTTCGCGCGGATTGGGTTTAGGGGTCGGCGCGGATCTGGCGCGGATTTTTTCTCGACTTTTCCGTAACAACCCTGCAATTTAGCGAAGTTGCGAAAATGCAAAGTTTATCTTGGGCCCTGATTAGGGCGCCAAATTGTTTAAGAAGAGCGATTTAAATATTTTTATTTTATTTTTTAATGAACTTGTTAGTCGTCAACGAACAACGTATTGAAAGAGGTATTAGACCATGACAAAGAAACAAACAAACTTGCACTTTTTCGCGTTTGACGTTTGCCAAACCTGTTTGCGGCAAACTCGTAAACAAGACAAAATGATTGCAAGCTGACAAGCAGAAAAATTCTGCATTTTCAAATCAATAATATCATTTATCAGAATCAATAAGCACGAATTATCGATGTGATGATTAAACTTTATATAAAGTAATTTTTTGAAATAATAAGAAAGATTATCATTTCGATAAAACAAATTATTGAATTTACTGAAATTTTCAGTAAATGAAAACTTGCTGAAATTTCAGCAATCTTTGACAGCTCCATACAAATTTTAACTGAAGTTCAGCGAAAAACTAACTGAAAATTTCAGTAGTACAATTTTCAGTAAATATTAACTGAAAACGAACATCAGAATTTGCTGTGCATCAAGCTGTGCTAAGTCCATGTAAACTTAAAACAGTGCACTCCTTTCTAACCTCCAAATCAAGTTGGCGTAAAACCTAAAAGGACCTTTAAAACAAAAACTCTAGAAAATTTCATTTCTCGATTAAATTTTCAAAAGGCCCTATCTGCATAGGAAACCCATGAGGGATAGGTTGTTTTGAAAATTTAATCTAGATTTAATGTTGCCGAACAAACAACGCAGACAAACTGGCAAATTTTCAAAAAGTGAGAGTTTGTTTGTTTTTTTTTTTTGCCGTTGTCTAATACGTCCTTGAGGAAGTTCGGATAATCGAATCATGGACAATATTATTTGTTTTCTCACTTTTAACTTCAAGTTTAGATTCTGCGACCCCATTCTAGTCAAATTTGTTTGATTGTATTTTAAATTCCGAAATGCATTTTCTCAATATTTAATCACATCCATTTTGGCCGCCATCTTAATTTTAAACTTTCAAATCACTTCTGGTTATTTTTGGGGTCATAAATTGAGCTCAACGACAATTTCTTTAGTAGTTCAATAGGATCTAAAGCCCCATGTAAATGTTTAAGTACAACGGTAAAAAATACAATAAAAAACCATTTCTGATCACGTTTTTTCATAAAATGAGAAAATAATATTTTTGTTTTGCTTCGATAAAGCTTATTTTTCTTAGTGCCTTTAAACCGACGCAAAGGATTTCAAATTATTTTTTGAAGCAATTAAATCAATTCAATTAGTGTTTATTAGAATTTAACAGTTCTGCTCCAGGATGTTACATTTGCAATTCAGAGATTTGGAGAACCTTTCAAATTGGGTCCTAAAATGAAGCTTAGATTGCTAACATTGTTCACAGCGATAAAGCTTATTTTTCTGAATATGTACAATTGGGTACTAAAGCCCTATGTCGATTTTTATGTACAACGGTAAAAAACACGATTAAAAACCATTTCTGATTACTTTTTTTCATTTTAATGCAAAATTTTTTTTTGACAAGACAACATTTCCAGAGTTTTTTTTGAAAAGGACCAATAAACCATTGTCTTTCATATGTTTATAGGACCTAATCAAAAAAAACTCGAGATTTTTTCGATGGATCAACTATGGTCCCCTTGGAACGAGCTGTCAAGTAGGAGCTTTTCTGTCAAGAAGAACCGCGAGGTAAATTTTTCAAAATTGATTTAAAAATCCATTTTAAACTCTTTGTGGTCGTACAATGGGTCATTGTACTCAGAAAAATAAGCTTTATCGCTGTAAACAATAATATCAGCAATCTAAGCTTCATTTTAGGACCCAATTACCTTTTTAAAAATTTTAATTTTTTTTTTAAATTTACCCCACGGTCCTTTTTGACAGAAAAGCTCCTACTTAACAGCGCGTTCCAAGGGGATCATAATTGATCCATCGAAAAAATGTTGTCTTGGCAATTTATTTTTTGCATGAAAATGGAAAAAGAGTTATCAGTGTCAGAAATGCTTTTCAATCGTGTTATTTTACCGTTGTACATACAAATTGACATAGCTGGAGCAACATTTGAAAAGGGCGCATAAGCATTTTGACAGCCAGGACGATTTTGCAAATTCCGAGCCAACAGGTAACTATTTAACAAAACCCGCAGTGTTAAAAGGTAGCTGGGAAGGCCAGCTACTGATTTATATTTCGAGTTTTGTGAAAAAGTTATTTGTTGGCTCGGAATTTACAAAACTGTTCCAGCTGTCCAAATGCTTATCCGCCCTTTTCTCGTGTTGCTCCAGATAGGTAGTGCATTTCGACGCCAACATTTCAAAAAGCATCATGTACAAACCATGCGTTTTGAGAAAAACGCATTTGAATGTTGAGCATCAATTTTCAATTCCCATTTTAATATAAAAGCAAAATAAGATGTTCTAATGATAACAAACGATGAAAACCCTTGCTTTTATTGATACTTGATCATCCAAATTCAATAAAACATTATTTCCGTAATTTTATTTGAGAAAAACAAACATAACTTCTTTTGAAATCACCAACGTCTATATCACCCTGCTGTCATTGAGGGGTACGCTTTGTTATGATTCGTTTTTCTTCGCCGAATGTACATGGCGCTTTGTTCATGATGCTTTTTTTTTCGTCGCGAGGTTTATGTAGTCTTTTGTTTGACAGGTTGACAGGGCTATATAAACAGGGACTGCTGATGGCAGAGATTTTGTTTATGATACTTTATTTAAAATCATGATTAAACAGACTTTACTGAAGTAACTTTTGCTCATTTTTGGTGGAGAGGTAGCTTATTAGGAGTACTTTTAGAATATGCAATAACCCAGAAAGTGTCAAAATGTACATGATGCCTTTTGAAATGTTACCGTCGATTTGTCATTTATCTTTAAGGGACCATCCATGAACCAAGTGGACACCTTTTTGGAAATGCCAACCCCCCTACCTCCTCCCTCGTGGACAATTTCCATACATTTTTTTTTCCATTTCATATGAAGCGTGGAAAAAGTCAACCCCCCCTCCCCCCCCCCCCCCCTTCCCTCTACAGTGTCCACAAGGTTTATGGATTGTCCCAAAATTTTAAACATCAATAAATATTGATGTGCAGACTTTTAAATCTGCAAAAAAATATCACAGACTTCTGTAAAAAAAACTGGCAACCCTGTCGCACGCAACCAAAACAAAACGTCAATCATTTCCAAAAGTTTTAACTTGCGCGATCGATTTTCACCCCTTTCCAGCATATTTTCCAGCAAATTTCGGTCCATTTCCCGGAAAATTTCGTCGTATTGCTACACCACAAGAAGTGACCAAGTATGAGTGCCAAGAAGTATCTGAAAACGGTTCCACCGCAACCGCCGGCCCAACCCGCGGCCAAAACGGAAAAGGTAAACAGGTCTTCCAATTTGGCTTGGGCGTTATAAAATGATTTGGAATTTTCAGGAGGAACAGCTCTGGAACGCCCTCAAGCGCCACATCATGCGGGAACGGGAACGCAAGAAGCAAGGTAAGCTGCTGCGGTGGCGCACAGGTTCCGGGATTTCACGGTAATCAAATTTATGGCAATTTTAATTTCCAGAGATGGAAGCCGAGGTGGAGGAGGAACGCCAACGGAAGGAGCGCGAGGCCCGCGAAAAGCAGGACGTGATGACGCTCGGCGAAACCAAGGAGCAGATCTCGATGATGGAGAAAACGCTGCAGGAACTGCGCAACGAAAAGCAGCAGCTGTTTCTGCAGTTGAAGAAGGTTCTCAACGAGGACGACAACATCCGGAAGAGGCAGATGAAGGAAGCAGCGTACGGAGGAGCAGCTTTGGGAGAGTTTGAGAGGGGATATTTATCGAAATTTGTGTTGTTTCTTTTTCAGGGAGATGTTTCCTGTTCACAACATTCAGCAGCAACAACAACAGCAGCAGCAGCAGCAACCTCCGCCACCGCAACAGCAACAACAGCAGATCTTCCTGCCTGCGGGAAGGCCAACCAATCCGATGCCTCCTCACCAGCAGCACTTGATCCATAAGGTTCCCACGGTAAGGCTCTAAAAATCGCAATAATTTAAGAAAACTCTCATATTCGCAATCTACCCATTCTAGCAGGTGAATCCGCCGGTAGTGGCCAACGTGGGCAAGCGGACGCACAGCCCGTCGCCACAAAATTACTACCCCAAGCCGAACACGAGCCAGGCCTACGCGCTACCCCCGCAGCCGCAGAGTAAGTATTGCGCATTAACCCACTTCTCGCGTCAGAACATTGCAATCTGTCTCTGGTACACATCATGAATGAAGATAAACTACTTACTTACTTTCTTACCAACGATCTTAAGAATGATTTAGGTTTTCCATTTTGTTTGTCTATATATTCTCGTTCATTTTTGTCTAAATTTTTGCAATCTTCTTTCTCTAATAGTGTACTTAATTTACGACTATATTTTATATTTATTCCTGCCAATCATTTTTCCTTCTTTTCTCGAAAAAAAAAACCGTTGAAAATCGTATAATCTTTATATGAACAAACCAAAAACATATAAAAAAAACTATAAAAACAATACAGAAATGGAGGAGGGCAGACGAGGCCCGGGTGAAGTGGCCCGTGCCGTTCTGTGGAACAGTGAGTTGATATTTTTGCTATTCTCTATTTTTACAACTCTCTCTTCTTTCTATCACTCTTTTTCTGAATTGCTTATCATTTCCTCCTCGCCACCCTCCCCCGCATCATCACCATAACTTGTGTTCAATATTGGTTCTTCCTGCTTGTAATCATCTCTTTTTGCAGTTTACGGCGTTTGTATCATAATAGGGGAAATATACCCTTTCTCGACCCATTTCTGTTGTCGGCTTATCAGAACATTGATAATGAATTACAGCTTTCATTGTCTTTTGCAATCAGTAACATAACCAAACTTTTAGGAACCCTCAAGAAGGTATTAGACTATGGCAAACAAACTCGCACTTTTTTGTATTTGACAGTTTGCCAAACTCGCAAACAAAGCCAAATGTAGGCAGGCTGACGTTTCTGCAAGCAAATACAGGCAAACTGTCAAACTGTTAAAAAGTTTGTTTGTTTGTTCGTCATAGTCTAATACCTCCTTGAAAATAAAAAAGTGCAATGGTAATGTGAGAGGCATAACCAGAATGACGATAGAACAAACAATTAATCTGATAGAAAATTTCAAATTTAAAGGCCACGGGGTTTATTCACGATATCAAAGCGATCTGTCAAACTTTGCGAGCATTTTCTCTAAACACAAAGATGGGATGAACAAAATTGGCTGAAATTTTGGGTAAACCAACCAACCAACCTCTGGCATTTTTGCCGATTTACATGTAACCCCTTAAATAGTGAGAATTTGCAAATTATTTATGCCGTGACGTCGTGCATGACAGTTTAAGAGTTTAGTCTAAGTGTTTTTTTTTTTGGTTTTTTGCTCGGTTTGTTCTAGAGGTCGTATCAGCGTTTGTTTATGAGCCAAATATGAGCCCAACACGAGCATTGGCTGGCACTTCGTTCATTGTTTACCTTTTTTTGGTACCATCCGCAAATGTCAAACCATACAAAATTGCTGCCGGATCTTTTCCGGGAGAGATCTGGAAATAGATCCGGCACAATTTGTATTGATTTGACGATTACTGAGGGTGCCGAAAAGTTTGGTTATGTTTTGCTTGCAAAAGACAATGTTGACAGCTCCTATACAAACGCGTACCGAGCGTTCTTGAAAAACTTGTTGAGAGATACGCCATGTTCAAATATTATTCTAGAACAGTTGGAGGAAGCGCACCGCGAAAGCCGTCACGAAAAAGAAGATTTCCATACGAATTTTGAGTTGCGTTTTTAACGGACGAGCTCCGACGAGGCCCACATTGCCATCTGTCAGTGTATACGCGCAATTCACGAAAACTGTCATCTTAGGGGTAGGCCTGGGTAAAATCTCGGGTGAAACGGGCTTTAAAGTTTGAGATCCAAAACCAGTAAAAGCATGATGAAATCTAATTCTTTCACACTAACATTTTTTTTACCGAATTCGGTAGTTGAAAAATCGGTAGAGTTTAGACCGGTAAACCATCTGTCAGAATGAACAACATTTTACCGAACTTCGGTTGTACGATGAACAATAATGAACTTCATTACGGAATTCGGCAATTCTCAGTTTACCGAACTGTTCAGCAGTTCAAAATTCGGTAAACTTTAACGTTGCGTTTGAAAGGTAAAAATAAACATAAATCCTATTTTCTTTTTGCAACAGCCTCCAACACCCTTAGGTCAAAATTTAGGGAATTTTGTGGTATTAACTTTTTGGCCAAACTGAAAACTATCGAATTCGGTAAAAACTTACCTAAATTCGGTAATGAAGTTCATTATAGTTCATCGTAACACCGATTTTCGGAAAAATTTGGTCTTTTTGACAGATGGTTTGCCGATCTGAACTTTACCGATTTTTCAACTACCGAATTCGGTAAAAAAAATCTAATTGTGTTTGCCAACAAAACCACACTTTTTAGGCTCAATTATTTATTTGCATCGGCTCAAATCGATGCCAACATTTCAAAAAGCATCATGTACAAACCATCCTTTTTGAGAAAAACGCATTTGAATGTTGAGCATCATTTTTCAATTCCCATTTTAATATAAAAGCAAAAGAAGATGTTCTAATGATAACAAACGATGAAAAACGTTGCTTTTATTGATACTTGATCATCTATTGCTTGATTGCCTCTCACCCAGTCGGCCTGGGTTCGAGCCCAGACGGTCCCGGTGGTATTTTTCGAGACGAGATTTGTCTGATCACGCCTTCCGTCGGACGGGAAGTAAATGTTGGCCCCGGACTAACCTAAAAAGGTTAGGTCGTTAGCTCAGTCCAGGTGTAGGAGTCGTCTCCCTGGGTCCTGTCTCGGTGGAGTCGCTGGTAGGCAGTTGGACTAACAATCCAAAGGTCGTCAGTTCGAATCCCGGGGTGGATGGAAGCTAAGGTGTAAAAAGAGGTTTGCAATTCCCTCAACAATCAAGCCTTCGAACACCTAGTTTCGAGTAGGAATCTCCCAATCGAGAACGCCAAGGCAATGCTGTAGAGCGAATAATTTGATTTGATTTGATTTGATTTTGATCATCTATATTCAATGAAACATTTTTACGTGATTATATTTGAGAAAAACAAACATAACTTCTTTTGAAATCAACAACGTCTATATCACCCTGCTGTCATTGAGGGGAAAGCTTCGTTATGATTCGTTTTTCTTCGCCGAATGTACATGGCGCTTTTTTCATGATGCTTTTTTTTTCGTCACGAGGTTCATGTAGTCTTTTATTTGACAGGTTGACAGGGCTATATAAACAGGCACTGCTGATGGCAGAGATTTTGTTTATGTTACTTTATTCAAAATCATTATTAAACAGACTTTACTGAAGTAACTTTTGCTCATTTTTGGTGGGAGGTAGCTTATTAGGAGTACTTTCAGAATATGCAATAACCCAGAAATGTACATGATGCCTTTTGAAATGTTACCGTCGAAATGGTCCAGTTTGGTTGAATATCGAAAAAAAAGCGTCATAATTAACTTAGAAAAATTGTCAAAGGAAAACATAAGCAAAATATCAGTAAATTCTTCATAAGAAAATACTATCAAGACAAACATGTCTGGATTGTTAATTTCATTCCCCTATAAATCATTGACTAACCTCCCTCAAAACTCCTTAAAATCTATTGCGTGTGTTTTTAATTTGTTTTTTTTCTAAGTCTATTTTTTGGGAGTGGATTTTCTTCTTGTTTGTAAAACTATTTCGTGTTGTTTGTTTGACATTTCCCTTCTTAATTACCTAGCACAATTTCTATGGTATCTATGGTTTCGCAGCAGTTTTCCTCTCTTTATTTTCGTGTTGAGTGCTCAATCACCCCCACTGTAGACGACTTCCACCCCACGGGCGTTTGCAACGGATGGTAACGAACGAACGAAGTTCGCTGCGTGTGCGTGTGTATATAAATTCGAAAACATTCCTCCCGCTTTTACACCACTTACTAACCGCAACGAGAGTCGCCAAATCTTCTAACAGGACAGAACGGTTGACCCTCCCCGTCCCCTCCCCCCTCGTTGAACCGCTTACGTTAGCGTGAAGCTGCCTCCGAGTTCAAATGACTATCTCCCGCTTGCCTCTTCCAGAGTCGCAGTACTGCCCACCGGGAACGCTGTTCTACCCGACCGCTGCTCCGCCACCGCAGGGTCCTCCGACGGGACCGGGACCCCAGGACAATCGCCAACCGCAGCCACAGCAAATCATCTACCCGCCGTACCCGCAGGCGAACATTGCGATGCCCATCCGGCAGTCGTACCACGTGGAACTTCCACCGCAGGGTGGCGGCTCCCAGAAGGCACCGGAACTGATCAAAACTGGACCCGGAGGTCCTCCACCCGGTAACGTGTACCACATTACGCTCGACCAGCAGGGAATCCCGCAACAGGCGCCGCAAAATCCGGGTCCACCGCCCCAGCTGAAGGCCATTACGATCGAAAAGATCCCCGAACAGTACGTTCGCCAAGGTCAACCGCCGCAGCAGCCACCACCACCGACGAGCCACCTCCCAGAAGGGATCGTGTACACTTCGGCGCTGCGTCCCGGGGCCATCCCGATGCACGCGATCGCCGCCAACCAGCAAGTAAGCGCCATTGATCTATCCAAGTATTACTAGCACGCACCTGCTTATTCAAACACCCAAACACCCTCATACATCCTGGTTTCGATCACAGCTTAACAAAATCATTCGCACCATTCCAACCAAAAAAAAAATCACTCAAATAAAGCCAATCCTCGCGATCTGCACCCCTAACAATTACGCTTTGCACGTGCCACATTGAATTGAAGAACACAACCAAAGAGTCTCGTCTCGTCTGCTCTTTTTCCTTTCTCTCGTTTTCAAAATGCGCGCGCCCCTCTCAGATGTCGAAGGGAGGCGGTGGCAGCATCACCCAGGGCTACCCGCCGGCCCGGCCGCCCCAAATAGTGGCCCAGCCCCAGCCGCCACCGGGCCAGATGCACTACCCGCGGCATCGCTATTAGATTTAGAGAGGGCTCGATCCGCAAAAAAAAAATATTGCATTTTTATTAAAGTTTTCTCGACTCTTAGCAAAGAGAGGTTCTATTTTGACAGAAATATATATTAAATATATGACAAAATTTACGCGTATTGTAATTCAGTTTGTTGGTCGAAGATGACAGATTCCTTGAGCACAGTAAAAAATAGTAAAAATTTACTCTTCTGTTGTAAAAAAAAAACCAATCCACTTTAACGACCCCCGGGTCTTTTGTGGTCTCTGTTGCAAGTTACTGCTCATTTCTAGGCGTCCGAAGGTTATATGTGGTGAGTCACCCAAAACCTCTTTTACGCAAATGGACCGACGTTTTACTTCCCCATCCGACAGAAGGCCAGGAGCATAAGGCGGGAATCGAACCCGCGCCCCATAGCAACTTAGGGATCGGCAGCCGAAGCCGCTAACCACCGCGCCATGAGAGGCAGTTTCTTTAAAAAAATCGAAAATCTGATCAATAGTGTTTTCAGCAAGTTGAGGTTATTTTTGAATGAAATTTGTTATTGTAGACGGTATTGTTTTGATTCGCAGCATGTTGAACAAATCCCACAGCACAGGGTTTCTCTTCTACCCATTTAAATTTTTAAATTGTTATATTTGAACTCAGTGACCCAAATGAAGGTAATGATTTGGTTGGATATCCGAGAACAGTATTGGTGGAACCCTGAAACCGGTTCCGGATTGGCCACATTGGTCAAAACCAGATATGGAATAATCGCAAACAAATCTTTTTCGAGTGCGAATATTCATCAAAATAATAAAAAAAAGAGAGAGGAGACGAAACACGCTAAAGAAATCGCTCCCGAACTTTTCGAACAAAGATCAATCAGTTGACGATTTTTTTTTGTTATTTTTATTTTAAGAACCAAGGTTTTTAATCGATAGAATTATCATCGATAATATGATAACGATAATGGTTATAAAATTTGTCGTTATCGTTACTTCTATATTTTTATCGACGATAATCTTATTGACGATAATCTTATCGCCGATAACGGACGATAACTCATTTTTAAAGTCTTTTTTTTTTAATTAACTTAATCCATCAATATGATGTTAAGAGCGAGTCCACGAACAGGGCATACCCCTTTGTATGGGACGTCGTTTGGACCTCACCAATCTGCCTGAATATTTCAGGGGTTGTTTGTACATATAAAACTAGCATCTGGCCAAAATATGAGCATTCTAGGTAAACGGGAAGTGGGGCAAATCGGGACACAAAGTTTGAAGGTTCAAAAACGTCAAAAATCTTAAAAAAGCTATATGTTCGGGGCTGGCCGATTTGTTTGCAGTGGACTGTATTCTAGGTGGAGGTGGCGGATTTGCAGCGGATCGCAGGAGGGAGGAAAACACCCATCAGTTGTAATTTTCCGATGTTTATTTTCTCCTTCTTCTTCCTCTCCTACTTCTCACTACACTAAAAACACTTTACTTCACTTCTGCCGCGTGTTGCCTCGTTGGAGGTTGGACGTGTTCTGACGCGAGCGCCTCTTTGCGCGCGTTTCGCGGATGGCGTTTCTGACGTTCAACTGTCCGAACTGACAGTTGACACGGTGGGCGCACGAGCATGCGCGCGGTGGGGTTTCCTCTTCGGTGATACCGAACATACTCCCCCCGGTTGAGGAACCTCAACAACTTCCTTCTCGTTCGGTGGAGAATCCTTGTCAGGTGGGACGTATGCAAGCCAGCCTTGACGCCGGCACTCGATCGGCGGGTGAGAGCGGTCGGGTAGACCACTCCGAACAGTTCGTGTGGACTCACCTGGAACGTCCTTGTCCGGCGGAACGGTTGGAAACCAGCCTTGGCGCTGGCGTTCATGAGCTGGCCAACAGCGGCCCGGTTGGCGATCCTGGAGTACGTCTTCATCCGGATGGATGCGGCAGGATCGAGGTTGACCACGCTTGTCAGGGGCTTTAACCGTCGGCGGCAGCATCGGAGTATGCTCCGCGACGATCTTCACTTCTTGGCCGTTGTCCGGATGGACACGACCTGGACGGGTTCGTATCTTGGCAACTCGGGCTGGATCCGGATCAGATTCCGTCTTGGATCCACCGACGTGACCAAGGCACGAGTACACTGCTGGCAGCATCTGGTTGTGTTTCGCGCTGGCGGTGACGTTGTTCTGGCTTCCGGTAGACGCTGGATTGACCTCCGTATCAACCGCCTCAGCTGGTTCTTGTGGCCTGTGGTTGGCCACAACGAGAGCGTCGGACGTGGTGTCCGCACGCGCGTTCTTGGTTGGTTGCTCCCTTGGCCGGGAGTCGCACAAGCTCGGTTCTTGCAGAGACAAGATCGCATCTCGGACGGAGACGACCTTCTGCTCAGCCTGCTGGAACTGCCGGATCGCATCCGTCAGGTTCCGGGTTGGGTACATAGCCACTTTCCGCTGTTCCGGGAAAGTCCACGTTTTGGGCAGGTTCTGCTGCTTGGTCGCAGCACTGGTGGCTGGATTGATCGTCGATCGGTTGGTCGACGACGCTTTGTTGCTGTCACTTCTGGCGTCTGTGACACACGCTCACACACACGCACACAGGTTGTTGCGCGGTGTTTCTCCGGGAAAACACGTCCGGACACGCAAATGGCGGGGAAGAGGGGAACAATTCAACTCACCTGCTCTCCACAGCCCAAAAGTAGCTCGGTTGAACCACTTGGTGGAAGCTCCTGGAGCGGACACTTCCGGAATCCGACTTCCGACGGCGTAAGTCCGCGGCTGGACAAACGCTCGGAATCGGTTGGCTGAAGAGGTAGCGGAGGGTGACGTTGAACTGCAGCGCTTGATCTGGAAAGTTCCGGCGGTTTCCGGCAACTTTAGATCCTGGCCTTGATCGGGAACGGCGTTCACGCATCCGGTTCGGTACGGACCATGTTCGGGGCTGGCCGATTTGTTTGCAGTGGACTGTATTCTAGGTGGAGGTGGCGGATTTGCAGCGGATCGCAGGAGGGAGGAAAACACCCATCAGTTGTAATTTTCCGATGAGCATGAGCATGAGCATGAGCATGAGAGACCACCCATGGTTGTCCTTCTCCGTTGCTGAACAGGACCGTAATATCCCATCAGCACAACCGGTCACACGCTTCAACGATCAAATGATGTTTCCCTTATCAACAGCATGCATGAATGCGCTGAAAAGATAAAACATCACGATCATCAAAACTAGAGCCGGTGCGAATAGGAAACAGTCGTTGGCCACCAACGGCGCCCGCCATGTCAGTTTGTAGATCTCGAGGGGATGGGACGGGAATGTTAGTTAGCACAGGCTGCTACCAAGGGTGGGTTCTATACGATATCCACACCCCCGCGTGTGCCGGAAAACTACTTCTACTTGGGATTTTGTTAGTGGGAAAGGGTAATGGCCAGGATTCATCATAGAGGATGATGATGTGGCCCAATAATCAATGATTTTCGTTTAATAGGGTGATGTATTATGTATTCTCAAGGCAAACAATCGGATGATGCGGATGAGACTATTCCCGGTTATTTGGTGTTGAGTTTAGCATAAAAGATTCAATCTTAGACAGCCGGCTGCGGAAAGATAGAATCAAAATTATGTGTAGTTAAAAGGTGAAATATTATACTTAGCGTAACATATTTACGTAGAGTTGACCTTAGACTATTTATACTTTTAAATTATTATAAGATGAGCGACCAATTAATGACTGATGAGTTATGATGTTATCTGAAGGACTTGAACAATCGCGTTGGAACAATATTTGTCGCCGCGATTCGCGGGAAACGAATGGTCGAATTGAATGATAATTTATATTTTGCTAACGCAATTTAAAACGAATCTTCCCGCGAAACAATTGCAAATCATAGAACAAAGATACCCGGCTGTGATGTGCATCAAATACATAACTAACGAGAAAATCACACCGACGACGATCGACGAAAACGGAACGCGAAAAAAAAAAATGCGTCCCGACGGACAGGCACCGCGAAACGGACTGGCTCAGCTCTGCTGTCATCGTGACAACCAGAGCTAGCCGCACCTAATGCATATGTAGTTTCGAAGATTCTGTCAAAAATTGAGAGAAAAATTTCACCAAAATCCTATCCTATCCTAAATGTTAGTGTCTTTTGATAAACGATTCTATAGAAATGAGTTTTTTACCGTGAAAATTTAACACATTGTTTGAAAAATAATTGCACAATTTACCCGACGCCGTACCTTCTGATCAACGATGATATAGGAAGGGCTTTTAAAATCACAAAAAAATTAACGTAATCTTAATAAATAAAAGACGCAACTGATTGAAAAAAAATCGATTTGGCGCGCGCATTTTTATCATTAATTATGAAGTTAATCTGAAAAACCTGGAAATAAATTGATTAATATATATCAAGCTCATTCATACCAACTCTTACACACAACTTATTATACCAGTAAACTTAAATACTTTAAAATAGCTAATCAAACATCAGATCATAAAAACATGAGGTTTTTTTATGACATATTAAAAAATAATCATTAAAATAGATAATTATGACCATAGTTAAAATCAATTAAAATATTCATAACAGTTTGCTAATTGATCAAAATTTAATAAACGAAAAGTTGTATGATTTCTGATATCATGGCAGTTTAAAGTGATCCTGTGCCGTCGACTTTCTAAATTCAAGCATTCCACAGAAAAAGAGAAAAACGCAAAGTTGTAACGCTCAGTTAAAATCTGTTAATATTAGCAACCATGGACTTTAGAGGGTTAAGTAAGCCTACCTTGAAACAGCAGACCCACCCTGATCCAAACTGTCAATTTTTAAAACGCGCACGCACACGCATACATGATTCATTCTCTGCCACAGTACAACACACACACACTACCACACACGCACGCAATCAGAACGGGCTCACCAAATATGTCAGTTCCGAATGGGCTTCCTGCAGCTACTCTGGTCCGCGCGCCATCGGACGAAGGGCGAAAAAACGGCCCAGCACGGCCTGGTGCAATGCCGCCTCACCACGGTCAATCCTCAGGAGCCTAGCGCAGCCATTTCCTCATTTGATGATCCACCCGCCAGCGCACTCGACCAGTCATCACCCCAACACTGCTCGCATAGAACGAAAAAACACGACGATACAACGCACACACATTAAGAGTGAGAGGCAGCCCTCAACACAAATACCAGTGCAAACAACCGACGGAGCACAACCGGTATCGAAAATCGGGATCTTTTACGGAAACACGTTAGAGAACACTCAGAACCAACAGGTCTCCTGGTTCCCTGGAAAAACCCGGGCCGAACAAACCAAAATATGGACCGAATACTCTGAAAAAAACACTTTAGAAAACAAAACCAAACTGACGCGGAGAGCAACGAACCGAACGCGGCAAACGCTCACACACCAATCACCCATCAGTTGTAATTTTCCGATGTTTATTTTCTCCTTCTTCTTCCTCTCCTACTTCTCACTACACTAAAAACACTTTACTTCACTTCTGCCGCGTGTTGCCTCGTTGGAGGTTGGACGTGTTCTGACGCGAGCGCCTCTTTGCGCGCGTTTCGCGGATGACGTTTCTGACGTTCAACTGTCCGAACTGACAGTTGACACGGTGGGCGCACGAGCATGCGCGCGGTGGGGTTTCCTCTTCGGTGATACCGAACACTATAACTTTGGCAAAATTCAATTTAATTTCAAAATTCAAAATGCATCTGAAAGGGCTTAAAAAATGCAACAAAATGCAGGGAGAAGCACCCCAATTGGTTAAATCTAAAGAGAGTTATTGGCATTTTAATGAAAAATTAGCATAATTTTCAAACTCAAATAAAAAAGTGTTCCATCCAGATATCAACTCGGTTCGACCTGCAGCTTGTAGGGGACATCTGGGACTACCATCTGAGCCTGAGAACGCTTTGGGTAAGGCAGTTTAACATATTAAATAGACAGTTTTACTTTTAGTGAATTTTTTGGTTGTAAAGTTTTGCTCGGGGGACCCCTTAGATCCCATTTTCTGGTGATAATTTTATCATATTCGTGTTCCTGAGACAATTTCACAATAGAAACATGCATAAAATTGTTTATTTTCATCCATTTTAACCCTTTAAAAAATGAAAGTTAAAAAAATTAAGAAGCTGCTTTTTTTCTGGTGTCATCTAGTATCCTTGGAAACGAACTTGATTTTCAATAAATGTGAATCGAAGATTTTTTTAACTTTCATTTTTTAAAGGGTTAAAATGGATGAAAATAAACATTTTCATGCATGTTTCTATTGTGAAATTGTCTCAGGAACACGAATATGATAAAATTATCACCAGAAAATGGGATCTAAGGGGTCCCCCGAGCAAAACTTTACAACCAAAAAATTCACTAAAAGTAAAACTGTCTATTTAATATGTTAAACTGCCTTACCCAAAGCGTTCTCAGGCTCAGATGGTAGTCCCAGATGTCCCCTACAAGCTGCAGGTCGAACCGAGTTGATATCTGGATGGAACACTTTTTTATTTGAGTTTGAAAATTATGCTAGTTTTTCATTAAAATGCCAATAACTCTCTTTAGATTTAACCAATTGGGGTGCTTCTCCCTGCATTTTGTTGCATTTTTTAAGCCCTTTCAGATGCATTTTGAATTTTGAAATTAAATTGAATTTTGCCAAAGTTATAGCCTTTTTAAGATTTTTGACGTTTTTGAACCTTCAAACTTTGTGTCCCGATTTGCCCCACTTCCCGTTGACCTAGAATGCTCATATTTTGGCCAGATGCTAGTTTTATATGTACAAACAACCGCTGAAAGTTTCAGGCAGATTGGTGAGGTCGATGCGGGATGGGTATGCTTTGCTCGTGGACTCGCTCTTAAATTTTCAATGCATTCACAAAGATTTTTTTTTGATAATGTAGTAAGTTTCAAATCATAAATATCATAATCACAAAATACCGTATTATTTCGAAAGTACTAAAGTTTTCATAATTAGCAACATAGGTTTCAATTTCGTTTGATACCCATATTGCAAATTATGAAAAATTTAGTACTTTAAAAAAATACGGTATTTTAGGAAATTTTTGTATTTCATTCAAAAAACCCTAAAACAGTGAAAATGCATGCACAATTTCAAATTGTTTGATACCCTTATTGACAATTATGAAAATTTTAGTACTTAAAAAAACGGTATTTTATGAAAATTTGAGTACAGTAGTGTTAACCGGGAGGGACATAAGGGGCGAATAGGGACCCACGGGACAATTATGCGTAGAAACACAAAAATCGATCAAAAAATTTCAATCGCGTTTTTCTCAGTTGCCCTTTTTTGAACATGGGACAATTATGCGTAGAACGGCAGTATAGTTGCCAAAATGCTTGGTATGAAATATCGAAAAAATGCATTTTACAGGGAGATTTTTGAGTGGCCACTCAAGTCGGGAAATCGGAAAAGTTGGGAATTCCACCAAATTCACAAAAAAACGGGAAAAAGTCGGGAATTTGTATTTCTTTGTCAAAATGTCGTGAAATTTCGGGAATCCCAGGCAAACTTGTTCGAAAATTGTTTTCTAAATCTTGAATAATTTGGTACAATTTTGAAATTAAATTAACCGAATTCTTCTATAGCAATTTACTATAAATTTAAGGTTCCTTTCAAAGGCTTTTAAGACATTAGAAATCCTAATAATTGTGGGATACATTTGACTTAGATTTTCATAATATTTTTTTGTGAATCAAAAGCTTTTTATTAAACAACAACAAAGTTAATGACAAAGTAATAACAAAACTAAATCCTAATTTCAATGATTTTGGCCAGCGTAAAGTTATGATTCTGTTTAATTTTGACACTTTGATATAATATTTGAAAAAAAAAAAAGATTCCAACTTGAATATGGCAATGTTTTTGTGGTATTTTTTTTTATTGTTTGAATAAATTCATTGAGTCATTTCATTTTTTTTCCCTTAAACTTTTTTTTGAGTATGGGTAAATTACTATTTATATTTAGCCTTGATTTTCAGTTATCGGAAAACTAAACATCGAACAAAATCCAATCGTTGTTCGTTCTTAGTGAAAAATTGTAAAACTTTTTACGTTTTGAAAACATGAAAAAAATCTTGAAGATAAAAACCCAATACATTTTGATTTAAGTTAGTGCAAATATGTTTAAAAAATTTGTCTCTTAAAGCATTTTGCTTAACAGAAGTGGTTAAACATGTTTTATTCATAAATATTTTTTATCAATGAAAAATTCAGTTTGTTGATTCCATCAAACTGAATTTTTTTAATGAAAAAATATTGCTGTTATGTTTCTGAAAATTTCAATAGTTTTTTTTTTAATTCATTTAGATTTTTTTTCGATGGTTTTGAACTATTTTGAAAATTGATGGTATTGACTTTTTTATAAAGATTTTTTTGTTTAAAATCGTTTTTTAGATAAAAAAAATGCCTATTATTTGAGTTTCTGGGCTAGTCGGGCAAAAGTCTGGAATTTCAAAATGGAATGGAATGGTGAAGTGGTGATTTTATTTTAATTTTGAGCAATCAACCATTCAAATTTGACTAAAATGGGGTCGCAGAATTCGATTTTGATGTTAAAAGAAAGAAATAAAAAAAACGTTTTTTTTCGAAAAATCGAATTTTGGATGATCGAAACTGGACTGTATTTAATTCAAAACACTCTTAATTAGTGAAAATGCAGGCAAAATTTTAAATCGTTTAATACCCGTGTTGCAAATTATAATAAATTAGATACTTTCACAAAAATAAGGTATTTTGCGATTTTTTAGGTAATTAAACTTTGAAACATCCCTGGGCCTTGTAAAGTCAAGGGGCATGATTTGATCCTAGTGCATTAGTTAAAACTTGGGTATACATTCTTTTTTATAAGCACTATGGACACCACTTCATGCTACGAGAACTCGCTTTGCCGCAGCCCCAGGGCTTAAGCGATGACCGATAAGCTGTCTCGTGAACTAGGTAGTTCTCCGATAGTTAAAAAATATCACAATTGCACAAGACACCGCTGCTTCTGTGACTTTTTCACTATCACAATGTGGGATTTAGGTGGGACTTCAGGATAGTACAATTGATTTGTTGCTTAGCATTAGCATTTAAAATAAATCTGTATCCTTTCCAAATCTATTTGATGATAAAGTTAGTTGCAATTGTTAAGTTAGAGTAATGCTGTCAATAAACTTTGATTGATGTAGAATACTAGGCATTCTTTTATGTCAAATTGTCCATAGAGTCTCGATCAATCAATAATGTAATGATATCGGACAAAATTCGTTGATCTGTTGAACTAACGGTTTTCGGATTATGGTTGTATCGACCATTGTTGCGAATCGAGAAACTACGGATCTTTTGACGTAAATGGTCATTTCTTTGTAAAATCGCGATTCTATCCTATTTGTATATCAGTTCATAAATTTTTATTGTTTTTGATAGAAGTAGTACTACAACAGTTAAAGGTATGTTTAGTTTTGAACATTAAGTTTAGAGAATTTTAGAAAGATTAAGCAAATGAATATTTGGACTTAAATGAATAATTGAATAAGTTGGACTTATGAATAACACACAACTGTGCATTTATTCTAGAGTCAGATCCATACAGCGTCAGTGTTTATTTGGTCGAAGTGTACTAATTCATTGGCAGATCTGATTCCAGTTGTAATGTACGACAAGACTACTGACGGACGTGACAGGACGAGGGCCCAGTTTAGAGGTTTCAACATCAACGATGTGCGGCTGGATCACCCTCCCAAAAAAAAATAATAAAATAAATAAACTTTGAAACATATCACGCATTAAAAAAAATCTGAGGGAAGCTTTGAAAATTCAACATATTTTAGTTGGATCTTTGCCTTCCTCACCTTACTGAGGAAAGGCTATCGAGAAATTAAAAAGAGATATGTGAGCTGGCATGGAAAACTTTACAAAAGCTTGACAGAAAGTTTAACTTCATGTTGCACTTTTAATTTTACTTCCAAAGTTATGCTAAACAAACGATTATGACTTCATTTCAGAAGAATTGTAAAAAAGGTAGTTTTTGTAATAAAAGTATTTAAAAGACCTTTCCAACGAGCCTAAAACATTGAGGATCCGACAACCCTAGCAAAAGGTATTAGCTCTCAACAAGTGTTATTTATGCACTTTTTGGAGGCCAGATCTCAGATATTTCAATGAAAATGATGTCCGGGTCCATCATGCGACCCGTCGTTGAATAGATAATTGAAAGACCTTTCAAGTGAGCCTAAAACATCGTGGATCTGACGAGCGCTGCGTTAACTTAAAATCGAAATCAAAGAGTGTTTTTTGCAAAAAAAAAAAAAAATGCAGTTCGTTGCAATTTTTTTCAACACCTGTCGTGTTTACCAAGCTCATTGGACTCGTGAAATAATCATCACTTATTGCTATTATTGCATAAACTCTTCCTAAAAATGTAAGCTTTTCTAAAAAGATTTTCATGATTTAACCTGTGAAAAAAACAAATTACTAAATCTTCATTCCAAGGCACCGCTCTCCCTAGATGTCACCGGTGCTGAATTCAGCCCACGACGATCCATTCTCCCAACCCGGCCTCTAGGTCGGCCCACCAGTTTGATGGGTGCGCAATGACATAAATAAAAACCAAAATAAATATGGCAGCGCGGCGGCGGCGGCATCGATTCCTTGGTGGTGTATGTGCGCGAGTGAACGAGAAGGAACCAGTCATCCAGTGGATACTCGACGACCGACCACGGAGAAAGGCGGACCAGCGGTGGACTCCGGAAGCGCAGCGAAAAGGAAGGATTTTGGCGAAAAAAGTTTGCACATTCGCGACAAGTGACCATCAGCAGCAGAAGGACTGAGGTAGTGTTTGAGCCAGTGGGATATTGACGTCCCATGAAGTCAACGGCAGCCGTCGTCGCACAAAGTTAAGCTAGAATATCCCGCAGTACGATGGAGGGTAAGTATCTCATTTTTTCGCGATAGCATCCAATCCACTGGGGGATTGTTTGGAATTTGGAAATGATGTCATGGTATTGTTCCGGCGGCAGAAAAGAAGCACCACATTATTCATTCATAACTTCGGGATAGAATAAATCATTGCGGGATAGGAAGGTAGCCCAAACAAATTCTACAGAGATCATTCACTTCTCGCGAATAGAGACGGATCGATACGATACCCATCAGAGAAGGATAGACCAAGCGTGTTTTGCGGTGTGGGGGTGGACGTTGGTGTAGGAAGGTAGTGCTGTAGGGTTGGGGGTGGTGCCAAGCATGTTCTATGGTTCGGACTTCATACTTCATACAATGTTGGTGTTGGGGCCCAAGTCGTCAGGTTAGGCTGCTGCTAGCTCGATGAACGATTTACTGTAGTAGTGTTGTGTTTACCTTTGGAGTCATGTTTAAAATAAATCTTCGGTTAGTGTGTTCTAAATTTAAGCCAAAGCAAAGTGAGGGTGCACGTTTTTATCACACGGCATCGCCAGCAGTTGGAGGAAAATGCGCCGGAGGATGGTCTGGTTTAGATGTTTGGCTAAGATGGGATAGCATCTGGTTCGGTTGGTTGGTAACTCATGCCGGTCGACCCGTGATGTAACTGTTACATGGTGAGAGAAATCGTTTCAATACCTTGAAAATTGAGATTTTAAATCGCTAATAACTCGTCAGGAATAACTCGGATCGTGTTTGAGGTCTTGGACAAAGTTGTTTGACATAAAATTTTACATAAGAATCTCACATTTGACAATAATCCGACACATTTAACGGCAACTTTTGGCAGAATATTGGAATTTTTGGCATACACCAAACATTTTTGCATTTTTTTCTATACAAGCTTCAACGATAAAAAGCGTTTCTTTACCCTTAACCGATTTGGCTCAAAATTGGCACCGTTTCTTATTTTTACATAAACCCTAGTGGGTCTGCTTCAGATTCGAAATTACGTGAATTCCATGTCAATAAATAAAAATCGGGCATGAAGCTCAAATTCAATGCTGTCGATTGTGGCGTGTTCAAGGAGCCCAAATCTATCATACCTTGACGAAACTGGTGCGTTTAATGACATCAACTTAAAAAGTTTCGAGTTGTGAAGAACTCGGTCTGCTACCGGATCACCTCGAGGAGGAGTAATGGAAGACGACGAAGATCTGATCATAGTAGACAAAACACAAAAAAAAACAAAGACAAAGTTTGCCGATATCGATCAGAAGTTCCGTTCCCAAGTTACAGTTTTTTTTTATTTATTTAGACAGCGTTGTTCTATTACTTTACCAAATTTCCAAACAAATTTAAAAATTGTGAATAAACCGTAACACGGCCTTCGACAATATTTATAAAGGTTAAAATTGGGTCCCTCCCCATTATTTTTCGTTTGCCGTGAAGCAATGCACAATTTAATATTCGCAATTCGCAATTTTCAGTGTAAGAACGGGCCTTGACCGATCTTATGCACCAGGTTCCCGACGAACACGCACTGCCCTTACACCTACATCTCACCCTTGCTCTGAGTCAGTACGAGCAACACGCTAGAACACGCTTTGAGTGTTCGTGCCAGGCATGCACACCTTCTTTTCCGGTTACGCATTTTAACTCGGCCGGGGGTGGTACATTACGTAGGGTTTGATGTAAGTATAAGCGCCTAACCATCTATAGTGTGCCTATCAACTTTCATTAAAGCAAAAACTGTTATATTTTTAGTTTGAATTCAAAAACTAATTGTTATTTACTGTGTATTGTTTTCTCCTGAAATCTTCCCTATTGTTGAGTCGTGTTTATCTGTTGCTATTTCTTTTGTCGCGGTGTTTTGTTACAATTTTTGGTCCTAAGCATGTTATAAAAGTTTACTAAAAGTACAATAGTAATATCTGTGTTAATCCATTAACCATTCCATAAATTGAGTAAGGGCTCAAACCTCACTTGTTTGAAAAAAAGGGTGAAGATTGAAAACAATAGACAGTTAAAGAGAATATATTTTATAAAAATCAAGAATCAATAGTAAGAGAATGTTGATTTTATTTTAAAGAATAAAAATGAGAAGCTGTATGTAGTAGATATAAAATTAGACAATAGTTAATATTTAAATAGAGATAAAAAACAATCGTAGATTATAGTAATGATAACTTATAGGACAGATAAAGAATTATTCAAATAAATAAATTCGCAATAAAATCAAAAGAGAAAAGACTAATGATAAATAGACTTGATATTACTAGTACATTGAGGAAAAGCATTTTTATTAAGGAAAAACACAAAGTTTGTTAAAGCAGTATCAATTGGTAAAAAAGAGTGGAAAAGCTGTGAGAGACAAGAGAATCAAAAGTAAGAAAAATCAAAATCAAATGATGGATATTAAATAGAAGAATCAATGAAGAAGTAAGAATCAGTAGAGCAAAATAAAAATAGGAGATAGGTGGTAGCTGAGAATGAAGAGAAGAGAAACCCCGTTCTGTGATGTTTCAGGTACATCCACAGCAGTTGACTCAACATACTGCGAATCGAAACAATACCGTCTACAATCACAAATTACTTCCCTTTCCCACATTGTCGCGCCCCTTTCTTTCAGCCGTCTCGACTCTGACCCGCGGTGGTCAAAGGTTTACAATCCGTTTCCACAGGCCACCAGCTAGGTTACACTTTGTCATCATGATGACTAAACCAAGCCAACGTGGAGGTAAGAAAATAAGACACTCGCAAGGAACCAGAGCTATACTGTTCTGATCAAGATAATTCGGATGATCTAACAGAACTACGGATGTAGTTAGTTACGCTCCTTCCAGGATGTTCCTTACGTGGACGTCAACCGAAGAGCACGCAACAAGGTCAGTGCCATTGCATGCTCTTAGGTATCAATCCTTGGCCTGCAATGCACAATTTAATATTATTCAAAAATTAATTCATGCAAATAACTTTGTTTAGCAACTTTGGAATTATGGGATAGTGAAAGTGATACAGTCCATACTCGATTATCCGCAGCCTCGATTATCCGAAGGTTTCGGATAACAAAACATGACAAAACATCTTTTTTTTTTGTATTTTTGTATTTTCTTACTTTTTACATCAAATTTGAGTTCTCGACCCCCTTTTTATCAAATTTAATTATTTAATTGCCTTTAAATTGAAAATTTATTTTTTTCAATATGTTATCACCGCCATCTAGGATTCAGGGTGGCCACTCTAGTCGGGAAATCGGAAAAGTCGGGATCGCCAAAATCCGCAAAAAATCGAGAAAATTCGGGAATTTATGATTTATGAACAGTCGGGAATCCCGAGCATGTTTGTTTGAAAATTATTTTCTGCCTTTCAAATATTTTGTGCAATTTAAAATTGATTTCACTCAATTCGTCTTTAGCACATGAATTTAAATGAAAGGTTTTTTTCATTTAAGTCTTTTTGAAAATGAAAAAGCTGTTTAAGAAATTAATAATCCTAATAAATATTTGATGATTTTGATGGCATGCATTTCACAACGATTTTTACAATATTTTTTTAAATCAAATGATTTTTAATTATTTTTTGACTAAGGTTATCAAATAAAAGTCAACAACCGGCTCCGTGGCTTAATGGTTACGGCTTCTGTCTCACAAGCAGAAGGTTCAGGGATCAAATCCCGGTCGGTACCTTTGAAATTTGGATTCAGGAATTTGAACTTTGAATATGAACAAAAACGAAAATGAATCAGGTGGGATTTGAACTCACACCTTCGGATTGGTTGTCTGGGACGCTAAGCAGTCGGCCATCACAAGGTCTACACTCTAGCAGTGAATTGATCCGTAGTGTTGAAACATGTTATCTTCTCATATTAAATACGCGCTGATCCCTGATTCGCCTGAGGGGATTGGAAGTCTAAATATAGATCGAGTTTCCTTCAGGTGCTTGCTTCTATGTTTAGGCGGGGCCGAACAATGCCCAGCGACCTCGGAATTGGACCGCAAGGAGCTCTGTCATTCTGAAACGGGTCGTTGGAAGCAGCGCGAGGGCTATCACCACCTAATACCCGGGACTGAGATAAGTTGTATCAGCATTTGGCATATACAAAGTCTGATACAAATTATACTTTCCCATAATTTCGCTACCGGTTAGCGGGTATTGGATTGGACCACACACACACACACACACACACACACACACACACAAGGTTATCAAATAAAAGTCAACATCTTACTTTAAATAACAACAAAGCTCATAAAAACACGATCTGAAAATAGAACCTTAATTCAACGTTTATGACCAGTGTGAAATTGCTTGAATATAACTAAAAAATTAATAAAAACCAGTACAAAACGATTTCAACATGTTGGCAGTTTATTTATTGGGTAAATATATTTTAATGTTAAACTAAATTTATAAGGTCATTTCAAATATGTTTTCCAAGTGCTTGATTTCTATTGTTATGTTTTTATTTTTACTTAGATTGTCAATATTTTGATTTTTTGAATTTAATTCGATTTTTTTTTCGGTAGTTGAAAAAAAAATGCCTTTTATATGAGGTTCACCCTGTCGGATTAAAAAATTAAAAATCAACTCAACCCCCGGTGGTTGGTCACTTTTTTAGTTTGTAGTTTATTGTTCATACTTAAGCTCGACAATCAAAAATCGATTATCCGAATTGAAATATTTCTGAGGCCGTCGGATAATCGAGTCTGGACTGTATTAAACTTCGTATATTTTCATTCTATTTAGTAAGTATTTTAGTCCTCCCCAAACGTGACTAATATTACAGCTTAGGTAATGTAGAAAAACCATTGATTTTTTTTTAAATTGTCTTAAATTTATTTAATCGTGCTTAAACTTTTTTTTTCATGTTTGGGTTCGTAAAATTGTTTGAAATAAATAAATATTACAGTTTGAATGAATGGAATGGAAATACTGCGGTTGGCCACATTTACTGAAAAAGAATGTAATTTCTGATGTTGAACTTATGCTTTATCGTTTTGACGTTCGATATTATTTGCTTCCGTAAGTTAACTGTTACACTTTAAAAAAGTGAAATCGAGTTTGTATTGCTTTTAACTAAAGTAAAAAGTATACGTTACATTGCATGACATGACATGACTGTACAGAATCTCTATAGATGACCTAATTAGTCACGTTCAAAAACTATAGATAGGTCAGAATTAGATCATTCACAACGTAGTAAAAGCTTAAGGCGGCCACAAGGTTGTGTCCGCCTTATCCCTGGATAGCGTACAGTTCTAGTTGACCGTTATCCACTCCGCCACCACTCAGAAAGAATTTTATTTTAAACGCTTCCCTGCTTCATTGGCGACCGTCCAAAATTCTCCGTTATAAATTGCTTCCACCCGTGCTGGTACTGATCCAATATTTTGCTATCCTCCCACCCCACAGCAGCAGCAGTAGCAGCTGAAATGGATGAGATCATCGCCGGGCTGAAGAACGCCACGCTGGAGAAGAGCCCGGAGCGGGCGCTGCCCCTGCTGAAGCAAATCTCCGACGCGGAAAACAACCTCTGTGATAAGTACGACATCAAGGGTGATTTGCTGGAGCTGCTCGGACTGGACGATCGAGCCGTGCAGGTGCAGGTCGCGCGATGTATTGCCGAGGTGGCCAAAACGGAAGCTCAGCGGGACAAGTTCACGAAGGAGGACGTCATTGGGAAGTTGGTGTCGTTGCTGTCGGTTGACGCGGGGAGCTTGGAGTTGACGATTCAGGTGTGCCGAGCGTTGGGCAACATTTGCTACGCGAATGACGACGCGCGGAGTATCATCAAGACGACGAAGGGGGATGAGCGGATCTTTGCGTTGCTTGATCTGGACGTGGACACCGACGAGGACGATCGGGACCAGTTTGTGCGGGTGCGGTGTGGACTGGTGTCGAACTATCTGCTTGGGAGCGATGACATTGCGGAACGGGCGGTTGAGCTGAAGATTGTCGGGAAGATCGAGAAGATTTTGGCGCGGTGCGTCTCGGACGTGGACAAGTACGAGGACCTGCTGCTGAACATCCTGCCTCCGTTGAGCATTTTGACCGAACAGATCAGCGAGCTGTACTTTGAGCCGTCGCTGAACAAGCTGATCGCACAAATTCTGGCCAAATGCACGAACCCGGACCTGGCCGAGTCTTGTCTGGCGTTGTTGCACTTTTCCGCGCAGAACGACGACGTGAAGCTGCTGCTGGCGGAGGAAGGACTCTGCGAGACGATCTACAAACTGCTCGAGAAGTACAAAACGTTCGCCAACACGGACGAAGCGCGCGTGCTGATGAAGCTTGCCTGTGATCTGATTGTACTTATTCTTACCGGAGGTAATTATGACGATCTGTTTGAGGAGTATTTGCGCTCGCTGGTGAGCAGCGAGTGGAGTTTGATTTGCTACGACTAGTCTATTGTGTACGCTTTTTAGTTCAGAATAAATGCTCAAGTATTGCGCGCTCTTTTTGGTTTGCCTTTCTCCTAACTCTCGATTTCCGCTTGGGTTTTTAGACAAATCGATGCATTACCTGTACACGACGCCCCTCCTCAAGTACATGGAGGATTGGCTCGACTCGTCGGACGTGGAGCTGCTCACGACGGGCGTACTCGCCCTAGGAAACTTTGCCCGTACCGATCGGCACTGCATTTACATGGTCGAGAACCGAATCATGCACAAGTTGCTCTGTAAGTGCTGCGTCTGTTGACCACCCTCTTGATCCTAACCGTCCTCCTCTGATTGCAGCAATTCTCGCCAAGAACAACGGCGTCGACCATCAGATGACGCTGCAGCACGCGTTGCTGAGCACGCTGAAGAACCTGGTGATACCGAAGCCGAACAAGGCGGCCGTCGTGGAGGCTGGGCTGGTGGACATTATACTGCCCATGCTGGAGATTCACCAGCCGCCGGTTGTGTTCAAGCTGCTCGGAACGCTGCGGATGACCGTGGACGGGCAGGGTGAGTTGGTTCAGAGTCGATGTTTTTTTTTTGGGTAAACCGCATTGCAATTTGTCCTTTTTTGCAGAGAAACTTGCCCAACAGCTGCTGCAGAACGAGAAGCTCATCAAGCAATTGGTTCACTGGAGTAAAACTTCCGAGTTTACCGGCGTGCTAGGGGAATCGCTGCGGCTGATGGCGTGGCTAATCAAGCACGCCTACCACGCTAGCAAGGACCTGGCCGCGGCCGACGACACGGGACTGCGAAAGTTCGTAGCCGTCGAGGGATCCGTCGAAAGTATGGTCGGCATGCTGACCTCGACCCACCTGGTGATGCAGAACGAAGCGTTGATTGCGTTGAGCATTTTGAGCACAACCTTCCAGAATAAAAACGCCGACGTAAAGCTGGACGAGTTGGTGATCAAGGCCGAGATTGGCGCCAAGTTGGCCGAACAGATTACGCTCAACGGCGAAACGATGACGAAGGAGATCGTGGACAACCTGCAAACGTTTATCAAGCTGCTGAAGACGTCCGAGGCGTGCGAGGAACACTTGAAGAAGCATAATATTGATGAACTGCTGAAGAGTATTCCCAGCCTTGTTGAGTATTGCACACTGTAAGGAGAAAGAGGTCACACCAGATTCTATTCTGAACTTCTAGCGATCCTCCCCCCAATTCTCTTGACATAACTCATTTCTAATCCTGTTCGGTTTGCTTCCTTAGCGCGCAGATATTCGTGTCACTTTGAAACGCGATGCATTTGCCAAAGTAGTACTGAAAAAACGTAGTGATTTTATTTTCCAAAATTTTAAAAAACTACAACAAACGCAATTATTAGTCATTAGCTATTCAAGGTACTTTTATTAAACACAAGAGCAAAACTCTTTACCAGCATTTTAGGGAATGTCCGTAGGAGTAACATTACGATATAATACTACCAACAACTTAAAACAATCATTGCATTTATTCAATATATGTGCTAAACGGTATTTCAAACAGTAGTTAAACAAAAGCAAAAACTTGTAGTGTCAGCATATCTTTTGATATCTACGAAATAAAAGTACTGTTTTTTTTAAATACGATATCTACGCAAAACCAAAATTTAAGACTTTAAAACCAACTCTCTCAACACCACAAACACACTCTTTCTACTCTAAGATGTGAAAACTCTGTTCGACAACACTTCTACTACTCTGGTTGCACAGAAGAGTCCCCATCCCCTTTTCTATCTAGAACAAAAAAAAACACAAAGATGATACTGTGAATCTTAAAAAATACCATGTTGAAAACATTTAAAAAACCAAATATAAGCAATGTTTTTTTCATATTTATTGAAAGCGAAAAAATGTTACACAGAAAAATCTATTGAAACATTCATCGTCTCGATCGAGGGCAAACGATCAAAGTCAAGATTGTTATTTACAAAAAATAAAAAATAAAACAAGAAAAAATCACGAATAAAAATTTGCTTTTAGTCGGATTATATAGTGAGCGCGCGCAATCTCTACGGTAAAACAAAAATGTAACACGATTAAATTAACCTGAAAAAAGACAAACAAAAAAACATTGAAGGATCGTTAATATTGGTGCAAGTTTCGATAGTCCTTGTGTTGAGAAAGCAAATGAATCAGATTATAAATTATACACAAACACACAAAAAAAAAAAACCAAAAGCACACCGACACACATGGTACGTTCGTTTGAACAGCCAGTGTGGCACTGAGTGCCGCACTCGTCGGTGCCAGTTTTGGTTCAAACGAACATTCTTTTTCAGTGTGCATGGAACTCGCATGAAACTGAAAAAATATCGAGTGCGGCACTAGAGTTTCAGTTCCAAGATGGCGGCAAAACTCGTGCGGAACTAGCGCGAGTTTCTTCAAAGAAACACTTTGACAGCTCTGAGTGCGGCACTCAGTGTGGAACTAGCCATCAAACGAACGTACCAACAGTCGCAGCAGCAAATCATCTCTAGAGAGCAAATGGCACATCGAAACCTTTTTAGCCACACCCGGATGTTAAAAGGCAGAATGCAGAATGAAGCAGTAAAGAAGCAGTTTAGATGTCGTATTCACTTACACCATAATTTCAAACAAACAAGCAAACTTAAACTCGTTCATGCATGCATTGAAAAAAAAAGAAGAAACAGAACGTATTACAATATTGATATAGGACAATTTTGCGATGAAATGAAATGCTCTTATTGATAGAATACCTCGGGCGGTTTGCTCATTTTTTTGTAGAACTGAAAAGAAATTGTTACAGTAGGGTGGAATCGAAATTGATTTTTTCAGCAACATATTTTTGGGTCCCTTTTAGGGTCCGAAACAGGGTTACCAGGTCTGAAGTAAAAGAAAATCTGGCAAAAACCTGCCAAGTTTTTGAGAAAAATTGTGTTCAAAAATGGTGTATTTTCACTTTTTATACATTATAGCTTCACAAAATAAACAACATACATCAATTTAACAAATTATGGAAGAATTATGGAATAAACCATATTTTCAGTTTTTGATTTTTGGGTGTTTTTTAATACCCCTGGATCAAGCCGGTTTCAAAAACACCCAAAAATCAAAAACTGGAAATTTGGTTTATTGGACCTATTTAAAAAAAATAAACTCCAGAAATTATTTTTTTCAAATTGTCACTCAAAAAGTCTGGCAATCCCAGATTTATCTGGCAACCTGGCATCCCTGGTCCGAATCCAAATTACTATGGAACAAGTTGCATTTTCACATTTTTATATTTACAAAAATCATGTTTTATTATTTAATGAAACTAACACCGTGGATATCCTCAACAAATCTCTCGAAGACAGTATGGTGCCAAATTAACTGGGTGCACGATAGCCTAGTTAAAATGCAGACAAACGTCAAAAAACAATAATAAAGTTAAATGAACGATGGAACAGTCTATGCAAAAATATTTATCAACAAATAAAATATTATTTTTATGTTTTCAATGTCATGTCATATTCAATGGATCTTGCCAGGTTATGCCTTGGATTTTTTTTGAGTCCCCCACGTCATTTTTCGATCATTCCAGTTAGCAAGCAGCATTCGGTAACTGGGCTACGTTTTCAGCCCAGTTACCGAACAAGTACTGTATTAACCCTCTACTGCCCAAATTTTTTTTTCGAAAGTTTTTATTTTTCCCGTTTTCAGGAGGTCATTTTGAGCAACTTTTGTTCTGCGAAAAATTTTACTTCTCTTGTTTTATGTTTTTGTTATTTCATTTTTAGTATTTTAATCTGCTTTTATCTTGCTTAGTTTATGTTTGTTTTTGGTAGTATCTGGCCTACTCTACCACCTCCTATATTTTTGTTATCTATTTTTTTCATGTTTTACAGTAACTTTTCCAATTTTTTGCATGTTTTTCACATTTTCTGCTATAAAATGGCACCATTATCATTTAAATTGTAAATAAATGTGTAGAGGCATAGTCTGGAGCACTAGAAAAACTGGATTTTTGGCGATTTTTTAAATCAAAGCCCGTATCTGGATTTATTTTTTGAAAAGGTCCAGTAAACCAAATTTCCAGTTTTTGCTTTTTGGGTGATTTTTTAATACCCCTGACTCAAGGCGGTTTCTAAAACACCCAAAAGGCAAAAACGGAAAATTTGGTTTATTGGACCTTTTCAAAAAAAAAAAAAAAAAAACTCCAGATATTTAAAAAAATGTCGAAAATGGGAATAGGGTTTTAAAGCCTTACGTACATTTTTATGTACAACGATAAAAACACGACTAAAAATTTTCTGATCACTTTTTTTTTCATTTTTATTCAAAAAAATAAATGTACAAGACAACATTTTTTCGATGGGTCAACTATGGTCTCTTGGAACGAGCTGTCAAGTAGGACCATTTCTGTCAAGAAGGGCCGCGAAGCTAATTTTTCAAAATTGATTTAAAAATCCATTGTAAACTCTTTGTGGTCGAACGAATGGTCATTTTGGTTTGAAAAATAATCTTTTTGCAATTCCGTCGTGAAACTACTTACTTTTCCTGTCATTCTTGAACGACGAAATAGCCTACTTTTCTGTACCAAAAATAACAGAATCGAATCCAGGTTTTTAAGCGAAGATGGCGTTCGAATGTTGAACGTCCGAAATGTCAAAATCGCGCAGTAGCACCAACATCAGAAAAAAAAATGCGGTTGTCATGCCATGGCACACTTTTTTCGTAATGTTGGTACCACTGCGTGATTTGACATTTGGGGCGTTCACCATTCGAACGCCATTTTCGCTTAAAAAGCTGGATAGCAAAACTTTTCAAAATAAATGCTGAAAAGTTCTACTTTTCAGCACTGAAATGGGTGCTGAAAAGATGAACTTTTCAGCACTTGTTTCAAAAAGTAACACTTTTCAATTTTTTTTTGATTTAAACGTTTTATTGACCAAATACATGAAAATTCGACTTTAAATTTCACTCAATGGGTGTTTTTCGAAATTGCAAAAAATGTTGTATGGAACTCGTTGCAAAACTTGATTTTTTCAGCACTCGTCGTATTTATCCAACTCGGTGAACCTCGTTGGATAAATGTACGACTCGTGCTGAAAAATCCTCTTTTTGCAACTTGTTGCATAAACTACTATTATCGTTGTGAACAATAATATCATAAAGTTAAACTGGAAGTAGCTACATCTTGAAAACGGTGCACTTTAACAAAACATCTGTAAAATGCTTTGGGACCATCCAGAAATCACGTGGAAAACATTTTACAAAATTACATATTTTTTCCAAAAATAAATTTAAAAAATCCATACTTCTTTATGGCTCAAAAGTTGCGTGTGTCCCCTAAATAATCAAAAAATTGCAACAACTTTATCTGTTTTATTAAAAAAAAGTTAATTTTAAAACCTGTAAAAAAATGCGTGCACAGTCCCCAGCCTCGATTATCCAAACCCAAAGCCTCGATTATTCAGGTTTGTATTGGACTTCGAATTATGGTATCCCGAACAAATTTTTTTTTTCGTTTTTCTTTGTCTTGTTTTGCGACCTTATTTTAGTCACATTTGAATAGTTAATTGCCTATTAAATAACAAAATACATTTTTTCAATATTTCGTCACCGCCATATTGGCCGCCGTACTGGATTTTTTTTAAAACTTTAGCGTAGTTTAGGGGTCATACTTTAGCTCGACAACCAAAAATTAAACAACGCAAAAAAAATTCGTGATTCGATTATCCGAAAAGAAATTTTTCCGAAGCCTTCGGATAATCTAGTCTAGGCTGTACCTATTTTTCAGAATAGTCTTCATCAATACCTAAAACTTTGCCGAAGATATCAAATCGATCAGAAAATTCCCTCAAAAGTTCAAAAACTTTTGTGAGTGAACTAATCAAAAGAGCTTCTTTTGGCAAAGTTTGAGCAAAATAAAAAAAAAAGGTCAATGTCGCACGATTTCGTGAAGAATTGCTCAAATGTTTTTAAATTCAAAAAATATCTGAAATAAAAAAAAAATAAAAGATAAAACTCATAAGTTTTTTACTTTATGATGTCAGAAATTCTTTATTTATTTTTTTAATTATTAAATTCTTAAATGTTAAATGTGAAAATTTGTTTAGCTCTTAAATTTTTATAAATTCAAAAATAATATCATTCTAATATTCTTATCTTAAATTATTGAATGCTTAAATTATTATATTATGAATTTCCTTAATTCTTAAATTCCACTTGTCCTAAATGCCTAAATTATAAAATTCCCTAAATTCCTAAAATCTAAATTTTTTGATTTACAGTTTTTTAAATCCCTAAAAAATCAACTAAAAACTTATACACTCAAACCCCGATGGTTTGACACCAACTGTTGTCAAACGAACGGGGCCACTTTTTAGTTTGACACCTCTTTTACGCGGAGTTCACACACACTACCAAACGTTTGTTTTGATAGTGTGCGTGAGCGCTGTGTAAAAAGTGACAGTTCGTCACTTTTTGGTTTGACTTTTTTTAAATCCCTAAAAAATCAACTAAAAACTTATACACTCAAACCCCGATGGTTTGACACCAACTGTTGTCAAACGAACGGGGCCACTTTTTAGTTTGACACCTCTTTTACGCGGAGTTCACACACACTACCAAACGTTTGTTTTGATAGTGTGCGTGAGCGCTGTGTAAAAAGTGACAGTTCGTCACTTTTTGGTTTGACTTTGACCAACCAACGGGGTACAAACTAAAAAAGTGCAAACGAAAAAGTGACCAACCACCGGGGGTTGAGTGTAAAAAGAAAAATATTAAAAATATCAAAACTCAAAACTGATGGATCCTCGATCCCAGTCACGACGTTCTAGCAGAGTTCTCATAGAGCTGGATATTCTTACAGCATTCCAGCAGAAATCTAGAGTTTTTTTGAAAAGGTTCTATAAACAAAATTTTCAATTTTTGCTTTTTGGGTGTTTTTTAGAACCGCCTTGAGTCAGGGGTATTCAAAAACACCCAAAAAGCAAAAAGTAAAAATTTTGTTTAAAGGGCCTTTTCAAAAAAAAAAACTCGAGAAATCGACGCCAACATTTCAAAAAGCATCATGTACAAACCATGCGTTTTGAGAAAAACGCATTTGAATGTTGAGCATCCTTTTTCAATTCCCATTTTAATATAAAAGCAAAATAAGATTTTAATATAAAAGCAAAATAAGATGTTCTAATAATAACAAACGATGAAAAACGTTGCTTTCATTGATACTTGATCATCCAAATTCAATAAAACATTATTTCCGTTGTTTTATTTAAGAAAAACAAACATAACTCCTTTTGAAATAACCAACGTCTATATCACCCTGCTGTCATTGAGGGGTACGCTTTGTTATGATTCATTTTTCTTCGCCGAATGTACATGGCGCTTTGTTCATGATGCTTTTTTTCGTCACGAGGTTTATGTAGTCTTTTGTTTGACAGGTTACTATCACAGATTGTCAAGGGAGACAGATTGGCCGATGCAAAATCAATTGGCACTGGCAACGTATGTTTTGCGCTTGCAACACAGAAAGTTTTGCAGGGCGTAAAGGGCGGTTGGTGTCCAGCGCGTTTGGATCTGTCAAACATTGGCCAATCTGTTTGCCTTGACAATCTGTAGTTGATAGGGCTATATAAACAGGGACTGCTGATGGCAGAGATTTTGTTTATGTTACTTTATTTAAATCATGATTAAATAGACTTTACTGAAGTAACTTTTGCTCATTTTTGGTGGAGAGGTAGCTTATTAGGAGAACTTTTAGAATATGCAATAACCCAGAAAGTGTCAAAATGTACATGATGCCTTTTGAAATGTTACCGTCGAAATGTTCTACAGTTCTAGCAGGATTTTGGCAGAACCAGCTCTCCTAGAATATTTCGTGACTGGGATAGGATCATTTTGGAGTATTTTTGGAGTCATTCGTTTCTGTTGGATTTTAAGCTTGGTTAAAGATAGACTTGCAAAATACGAGAAATACAAAAAAATCGTGATAGATTAACTGAGGTACCACTCCCACTTATACAAAATCTTTGAGTGACCTTTTTTTGCCATTTTACCCCGGGGCACCCATTGCCCGTGCGCATCAACTGCTCGTCTGCAGGGAAAAAAGGTAAAATATTCAAATGTCTGCCAAATTTGTTTGAGATTGTCTGTAAATCCTTTCGAGATGCTTGGTCCGACAACTCCTTTGAACCGGATAAACGCGGCAGTGAACCTTTCATCCAAAATCCCTAGCAAAATTCACGCAAATTGATGTTTAAAGATATCTGCAATGCAAAATTGTCTGCAACCACCGTTGAATATCTGTAAATTTGCAGGAAAAACCTGCGCAACTGGCCACCCGGGCCCGTCAGCACCAGCCAGCTGTCAGAGCGCGCGTACGGTGCTACCGTTGGCCACGTAATGCTAGCTGTCAGAAAGTTTGAGTCAGTTCGAGTTTTTCATCGGTCGTCGTCGTCGCGAGTTGGCGAGTTTCTGCGGATTTCCACGGGAAAATAGGCCTCCAGCAATCCTGGAAAATCGGTTCTGCGGTCCTCCGGAAGTGTGCGCGTGATTCGTCGGTCCGGAAAATGTCTCACAGTTGACTAGCCGTCTAGAAAGGAAAATTTCGAATTAAAAGTAAAGTGGTACCCCGTGCGTGTGATTGAGAGGAAAAGATCGAGCGTCGAAGGTTTTTTCTTTCGTTTTTGGTTTTTTTCGCTGGTGGAAAGTGGAATTTTCATTGAGTTGTGAAGAATTAATCGTAAAGGTGAGCCCGTGAGTTCTGGGGGGAATCAGTTTTCGTTTTGGAAAATCAGTATCAAGGGGAAATCCCGCAATCTCCGGAAGAATTTGGCTTACGTCAAAGAAGAGGCAATAATTCTCAAAGTAAACGTCATTGAAAGGAGAAGGAGAACCAGCAGCTTCCCCACAACCTCCCCTACCTTCCAGGACACCCGTCCTCCTCGGAACAACCCCCTGATGATACTGACGAGTTCGGGGGCAATAATTTGCCTTGAGTGTTGGTGGACAAAGAGCAAAGTGTTTTCGCCTTGAGACAAGGAAAGAAAAAAAAAGGTTCCGCGGAAGCAGGATCAGGGACCAGCCTGGTGTGGGTGTGTGTGCGTGGGGTTGGACCCAGTAGCGGGCTCATTGATTGCCAAAACTGGGTCACTATCAGTTGCGAAGGCCACCCTCCAAGTGGCGCAAAAGGTACAACGTATTTCGATGTTAAATGGCCAGGTCAGCAGCAGCAGCAGTGAAGAGAAGTGAGCTGGCAGATTGGGTAAAATCAAGCGGAATGCACTCCTCGTACCATTTTACACTGAACGGGGCTGCTAGTGGAACGTTGCGTGGCCACAGCAGTGGTGGTGGATCGAAGTGAGGAAGGTCGAATTACGTTCACCCAGAGACCTCGTTCGCTGTTAGCTGGCTGGTGGCGATGTTTAGCAAGTTTACCAGTAAGCCACTTGAATGGACTCTTCACTGCAAGGAGGAAGAAGGGAAAGAAGGAGAGAGGTGCTTGCCTCGCGATGGGTGCAATCACAAGCATGAATGGGTGGTAATTTGGAGGAATTCGAGGTAATCGTATTTTGAAGAGCGAAGCAGGACCAGATTAGTATGTATAAAATTCATATTTATCTCCATAGTCTCAATGCAAAATCTGGGTTGTCTTCATATCAAAGATAAATAAGTGTATCTTTCCCAGTTTCTGAGGGAAACACCTTTGAAAAATATCGGGCCCAGCGGATAAAATGACAGTTTATTACTTAACTAACGTTCACATGTTAATGTTGATGTTAACATTTCATAGGTCGCCTTACCAAAGGTTGCCAGCTAAGGTTCATCCTTTGATAGAACTCTGTCTTCCTTTTACTAAGCATCGAATCCAAAAGGGAAGTTATCAAAAGTTGTGTTGGTCCTACATTATAAACCACTGAATTGCTAAAGCTAGTTAAAATTTGGACTTTTTTTTATAAAGTCCTATAAAAAATGTTGACATTGAGTGTATGCCGCACAATTGGATGGACACTGACATAAGGTGTCAGGGAGATACAATTAATGATATTTTCAAATTAGAAAAGTCTAATAAACTAATTCGAAAAAAATATGTGCTATGGCTAGAAAAAAATCTTGAACTCAAGGTATTAAATTTTTTCTGTTCTGTTCCATTTTTGTCAAGTTCTAAAATTCGAAGAAGTTTCAAGTTGAGTTTTATTGATGAGCACTTCTTTTTCAAAAGTTTTAAATCTTTTTGCAATCTGTGCTCCCAAAATTTAGAATAAAAATAAAAAGTTCCAGATTGCTCGAAAATCAAAAATTAAATATGTTGAGCCCACTGAAACAAACACGTTTGTCAAACTCCTTCAAATATTTTCTTCATAAAATTTTAGACACTTCAATTGAAAATTTGTTAAGTTTTTTTATTTAAAAAAAGCAAAGCAATCCACTTTAACGACCCCCGGGTCTTTTGTGGGCTCTGTTGCAAGTTTCTGCTCATTTCTAGGCGTCCGAAGGTTATGTGTGGTGAGTCACTCAAAACCTCTTTTACGCTAATGGACCGACGTTTTACTTCCCCATCCGATAGAAGGCGTGATCAGGCAAATCTCGTCTCGAAAAATGCCACCGGTTCCGTCTGGGACTGAACCCAGGCCATACTGGGGTGAGAGGCTACCACGCTAACCACTGCGCCACCGGACCCGGTTTTTATTAATATGGTTTGATTATTTATTTAATTTTGAGTAAACAATCTCCAAACTATTTTTCAAAAATCAATTGAATTTAAGTGTTTTGAAAACTTCAAAATGTCTTAAATATTTATGAAACAGCTGTTCAAGTATCTTGCTACAGTAAAGGAGGTATTAGACTATGACAAACAAACTGGCACTTTTTTACAGTTTGGCAGTTTACCTTAATTTGTTTGCAGAAATGTCAGCCTGCATACATTTTTCTTTGTTTGCGAGTTTTGCAAACTGCCAAACACGCAAAAATGCGATTTTATTTGTTTGTTTGTTATAATGATACCTCTTTAAGATACTATAATCGTGTTATAGTATGAAGTAACGCAAATTTTTTTGGACTCCTACCCCCTCGTAACAAATTGTAACAATTTTTGCAATTTTTTATGAGTGCTTGTATAGAAATTTTGTATTACGTAACAGAATTTTTCATCACTCCCCCCCCCCTCCAGAAAAATGAATTTTTTGATCTTTTACATTAAAAAACTCGAAAATAAATTTATTTTAAATTGTAAATATTTACCGAGATAAAATAAAATTGAAAAAAATCTTCAAAATTTGGTATGCATCTTACAAAAATGATATTGTTAGTTGATGAACTATAGAGATAAATTGAGTTGAATTAAAAACAAATTGGGCTTTTTGAATTAACCCTCTACTGCCCAAATTGTTTTTTGATTTTTTATTTTTCCTGTGTTCAGGAGGTCATTTTGAGACAACTTCTTTAATACGAAAAACTTTACTTCTCATGTTTAATGTTTTTCTTGTTTCATTTAATATTTTAATTTACGTTAATCTTGTTTAGTTTGTGTTTGTTTCTGATAGCATTTGGCTTACTCTATCACCACCTATTATTACCTTTTGCCTATCTAGTTTTTTCATGTTTTTTAAACACTTTTTCAATTTTTTGCTTGTTTTAACATTTTCTGCTATAGAATGGCATCATTATCATTTAAATTGTAAAAAAAATCGAAGAGGCTTAGTCTGGGACACTACAAAAATTGCTGCATACTTATTTTCAAATAATACATAGGAAATGTCAGTAAGAAACACAGCCAAAGTTGGCCGCTGAAAAAATTACACTTTTAAAAACATTGGCAAAGCGACATAAAACAAGTCAAACTTCCAAACGTAAAATTTTCTTTAATTTTAAGAGTTCTTCTTTCCAATGCTTTTTATGGTTCAAAAATTGGTTGAAAAATTGATTTTTGGCGAATTTTTAGATCGAAGTTCGTTTAGAGGCAAGGTTGGGTTGTAGAGGGTTAATTGAATTAAAAATTATAAAGATTATCTAATCCAATCTTACACACGCGTAGCCAATCCAAAGAAAGCATACTGGTGGTTAGATTACGCCCCTAGTCCTTTATTATCAATTTTAAGATTGCAGTACATCCGAGTAACCCCGCACATGTATTGCGAAAATGAAAGTGGCTAGGCCTGGACTGCGTTGCCTGAACCGCAAAGACAGATTCTGTGAACGGAGCACATTTCACAGAATCAACAAGAGAGGAAGGATGCGTGGACATACCGTACCGAACCATCACCAAATGCCACTTGAATCATATACTTTATCTTAGACTTCTGGGCTTGATCAGCTGAACATTCGGCAGCAAACCGGATTATTGGATTGTTTTGATGAAATAACTTTGTGAATTTCTGTACTTTGATGGACAGGTATTTCATGGTGTCGATTTCTGGAAAAGTCAGGGAAAACCTGGAATTGTCAGGGAATTTTATTTGACCTGGAAAAGTCAGGGAAAGTCAGGGAATTTTAAGCTGGGTCAGGGAATTTCGATGATCTTAAAAATATTACTACAAAATTTTATTTCTTTTTGAAAATTCACCCTCGATGATGTATTTGAATGTCTTCCAGGCCAAACTTTGCAACATTAATACCTAATATTTAATTTTTTATATCGGTCAGTCCGAAAGGAACGCAAAACTCCATATCAAAAATGCTTAAGAAAAGGGTCACTAAGAAAAGGAACAGCAACGTAAAGTTGCATTTGGCATTTCTTCGCGCGTTGCTTGTTTACAATTAGAGGGTGACGAGAGGGAATTCCCGGGAAAAAATGTCCAAGGAAGTCGACTATTTTTGGACCTCTCGATTTCCGGGAAATTTCTAACTTATTATTATCGAAGCAAAATTATATAAACTAATCAGGAAAACATTTGAAAAATTCATAATTGTTTTGAACATTGAATGTTCAATGTTCAAGTTCGAATAAACTTATCTTCTTATTCAGAAAGTGTAAATTTTTGCATGCTAGAAATTCCAAAAACTATAATTGAGAGAAGCCAAAAAAAATTTGGACTTAAAAATTTACTTTAAACAATATTTAGCAGTTACATCCCAGAAATGAAATCAAATGTTTATTTTCAAATGATATTTTATTTATCATTTCTAAGAGAGAAATTTTTCAAGTTAAGTTCAATTCCCAAATCTTCTCTCGAGCATAGCAATTCTCATAATCAATTTTTTTTTTGGTGAACGTATGGATTTTCCTGATAACTGTACATATTGCTTCAATGAATATTTACAGTTGACCTTAGAATGGATTTAGACCAATTGTAAGGCAAGGGTCATATAGAGGACGTCAAATAACTTCACCATACCGAAAACGACGTTTGAATTCATTATATTTTTGGAATTATAAGCAAAAATGTAAATAATTTACAAAACCACGCAAATGTTGTTTATTTCGAGGTTTTTAAATAAGCTTTCTGAAAAGTTGGAACGTTACTAGATGTTACTACCAAGGTATACAAACAACAACGGAACCTTAAAATCATTTAGAGACTTGGTGGTGGAAGTGTTAAATTAAAATCCACTTGGGGGCAGAATGGACCACCCTTATCCTGCCTTATAAAAACAATCAAAAGTTATGAAATTTGGATTAAATGGATAATTTCACTCCTGGTAGCTTCACAAATCACGTTTAATGCAACATTAGTTGATTTTTTAGTTGTTTTGATGATTATTTGTAAAAATAGTGTCCTTTTTCAACATATTAACACTATTTTCGAAAATCTTTGTTTTGGTAAGTGACTATTTTTATTAAAGTGGTCTAACTTCATGGAAACTGTGTTAGAAAGGTTCCTTAAGTCATTTCTTATCTCCCTTCAACATTGTATTAGACAAAATGGCTTGTTTTCTAAGGTGGCCCATTCTGCCCCGCAGGGTGGTCTATTCTGCCCCGAACCCTGGAAAAAAGTCGAAAAAACTTTTTTTTTAAAGTGGCTCAAAAACAGTTTTAAACTAAAAAATTTCATCAACCAAGTATATAACATTGAAGGGAACATCCCAAAGCATCCCAGTCACGACGTTCTAGCAGGATTCTAGCAGAGTTCTCACAGAGCTGGATATTCTTACAGCATTCTAGCAACAATGTTCCACCGTTCTAGCAGGATTCTGGCAGAACCACCTGCTAGAATATTTCGTGACTGGGATAAGCCTACTACACTGAATTCATAAGTTTTCATGTTTTTCTATGGTTTTTGGCGCATTTTACTTAGGCGGGCCATTCTGCCCCCCCTGCCCCTATTGAAAAATTCCCGATACTGGAAAATTATATATTAGCTATATAAGTATTTTTTTTTTACAAAAATCTAATGACAAGTTTGTGCAACTTTTGAAAAACCACTCAGTGCGAATTAAGATTCGTAAATATTTTAAACTGCAATTTTGAGTCTTAAAAAGCTAAAGAAACAATTTTGTGTTTGCAGATTCAGAAAAAAATTAAAAGGTTTTATAAATATAGATTCTCAAAATAATGAGGCTACCTAAACAACGTTTCATAGAATTAGTATGAATTAATTGTAACTGAATTTATTAAAAAGAAACAAATGTATAACTTTTCATTTTTAAATTTTGTTAAGAAAAACTCCCGGTTCCCGGGAATTCCCTGGAAATGAAGAATCGTCACCCTTTATTTGCAATATGTTTAGGTTTAAAAATCAAATAATTTGGATTTGCTTTGGATTTGCGTTCATCTGAAAATAACAAATTACTGGCGAGATTAACAAATTTTGTTCTAAAATTGGTCTTGCTCAGCATATAGGGACCATAGAGAAAATCATACACTTTGTCAGAAAAATTGAATGATTAAAAAATTCAAAAATTCGAACATTTGAAAATTAAAAAAAAATCAAAATTTTGAAAATTCTGAAATTTTGATATTTTGGGATTGATGATTTCTTAATTTTTTAAATTCTTATTCTAAAATTCTAAAATAACTGTAAAGTTAGAAAATTTTCCAAAATTTCACTTCACTTCGTTATCTAAATTTTTATTTTTCTTAAAATTAAACTGAACTATGATTTAAAAATGATCCAAAGTAATCTAATTTTGTGTAATCTAAAATGGAAGCAAAAAGGTGATGGTGAAATGGAATTAAAAATAAAAGAATTAAATTCAAGAATTAAAGAAGTAAAACAAAAAAATATGGAATAAGCAGGATTGTTACGGACGGCGCAAATTTGGCGCGGTAGCAATTTTGATTAAAAAAATTATTGAGAGAGATAAAATTACTTTCAAATTATAAAGAAAAATATGATCAAGAATTAGGATAATTTGTTTTTTTTTCCGTTGAGTGCAAAAACTTCGATTTCTTATTAATTGATTTTTTTTTTGTATTTTCTCAATAAGAAACGTCGAAAGATGAAGATAAAGATTATGAAGAGATATTGTTTTTAAATGTGTGGTAGAGGATTTCTGAAATAAATTTATCACTACAATCAACTCATTTTTAAACATACTGATTCTGAATATTTAATTTCTTTTAAGTTTTGAGTAATGTTTTTACCCTTATTTAGTGTTCTTTTATACTGGATACATTCAATTTTAATCTTGTGAATCTAAATCATATTTTTAACTTTTCCTGAAGATACAGTCATTAGGATGTAACAAAAAATATTATTGGAGCATGTTCCAGCGGGTGTACTGTGCTTATATACCAAATATGAGCTTGATTGGACGTAACAGAAGCTGGCCTCCGCCTTTGAATTTTAGATGGGATTCAACCAGTAGAAGTATTTTTTTTAAATTTAAACATTCTTGAAGAAAAATAAAAAATAAATAAAACATTAAAAATTACAGCTCCAACTTTCATAGCTGAATTATTCAGAAATTAGAAAATAAAATTAGGAAAAATAGTATTAAAAAAATCGAAAAAAATAAATAAATTCATATTAAAAAAATATAAGATCGGAGATTGGATGTAGATAATGGAAGACCAGAACTACGTCACAAGGGGGAAATAGTTTATTAATTGTACAATTCTTAAGGATTGTCCAATTACTACATCTATTGAACTCTGTCAATTTCCAGCTGTCTGCCGCGCCCTTTTAGGCCCCCAACAGGGTGCGAGCCCTGTTTTTCAGCTTTGTCAGACTTTTTTCGGAGTTATTGGAGGTGACTGTCGGAAGGAGATTCTCTTCCCCTGAGGAGACCGTGAGTGATTTTGCTTGTTCGCGTCCAACCATCCCCTTTTGGCCCTTCATACGGCAGTAATTTGAAGATGCTTCTTTTAAGTCTGAGCCACTGTAATTCTAGGCAACCGCTACATAGGTCATCCTTGTGGTCCTGTTGGTTATCACATCAAATCAAATCAAATCAATCAAAAAAATATAATATCCGAAATTTTTAAATTAACAACCAAAAAAATCTAAAAAAAAAACTAAAATATCAAAATAAAAAAAAAATAAAAAAAACAATCAAGAGAACAAAAAATTTATTTTTTTAAATTCTTAAATTCTCTTTCTTCGGTTAGAGAAATTTTGAGAAGAAGATGTAGGAAAATTTGCTTCGATTTTTCTAAGTGACGCTTTCGTAAGATCATCGAGTATGAACTGTATCTTAAATTTAAAATCTCAAGATTGACGATTTATTACAACCTTTAAATTTTATTATTTTTCTTTATTTAGATTTAATTCAATTTTTAGATCTAAATTTCTAAATGTTGAAATTTTTGGTTTTTTGACTTTTAGAATCCTAGTAAAAATAAATTTTGAGCGTTTCAAGATTCTGCGTTCTAGGTTGACAAAATTGAATTTATTATGAAACTATTTTGTATGTTTGTCGCAAAATTATTTTTCTTAAAATGACGCGGATTTTGCGCGGATTGGGTTTTGGGAGGGCGCGGATTTTTTTTTTCGATTTCTCCGTAACAGCCCTGAATAAAGGAATTTGAGAGTTCAAGAATTTATAAAATATGGTCTCTCCGGAAAAGTTGTTTCAACTTTAATTAAGATCCAGCATCCGAGATCCCTATAGGGATTGTACAACTACATTTTACACATTTTCCCAAACAACATTCAAGGAGGAGTTCCCGTGGTCAGATCGAGCTTAAATTTGGAATCTATTCCAAAACAACCAAATATCTAAGTTTGATAAATAATGACTTTTTGAAAAGCTAGAGCAGGTTATATTTGTTTTTATTATTATAAAATGTATTGATCGTGTGATTGATCGTCTGTAGGCTCTGGTCAAGGTAGAAAACTTTTTTTTTAATTTTATAGCTAAATTATTAAAGAAGATTTTTGTCTTCAAATATCCAGAAAACCGTTTACTTTAAATACAAACATTGTTGAAAAAGACCTAGATCTTTTTTAAACCCGTATATATGTACTTGAAAAAATCACATTTAATTGTATATTTTTCTTAGTTTTTCAGTTTTTTAATCTTTCTTAAGGTTCTGCAAAAATACATATTTTTTCAAGTTTAGGTCTCCAAACCCGTAACATTTATAATGATATCACCAGATAAAAAAACATACGACATTTTTATGGTTGCTCATTTTGGATGTTCGATAAGAAAAAAATGATTGACAAAATAAAAAAAAAGTTTTTAAGTTTTTCCAGAATCCATCGTTAAAAAAATAAAATAAAAAAGTCATTGAAGTTTTCAATATCTTAAATTTCCAATATTCAAAAAGGAAAATGCATGAAACCATAAAAACGCTCCAAACAATATGTTAGTAAAAAATAGAAAATAAAAAAAAAATTGGTGGTCTGGAGAGGTCAGGGAAAAGTCAGGGAATTTTATTTTGGGATTTGGATCGACACCATGTATTTGAAAGATATGGCAAAACATTAAAAATAAAATAAAACCTCAAATTCCAAGGGTAAAAAATCAAAAATAGTCACGTTATCTGTAACGCGCCTACGAGATACACGGTTCATAAACCGAGAGCGGGCTGATTATGTTTACATGAGTATTTGTTCACCCACAAATAAATAAAAACTAACAGAAATTAAAAGTGGAGTTAAACTCATACATTTTAAGCTTGCTCAAACCAGACACATAAAAGTGCAATCCAACAAACGCACAGGTACATTATACTTCACACATCATAAACCCAGTATACAAGAGCTAAACCCCGTTCTAACGAGTGCTAACCAGATAAATTAATGTAAATATAGCTGTACGTGAGTCTGAGTATAAAGTGCCACGGGCAAGGCCGCCTCACCCAAAAAATTCTTATCTCTATTTTTAGACTTTGACTGCCACACTTTATTAAAAATGTTTAATTTGTTCGCCAGCATAAGGTTCGCCGTGGTGTAAATTGGGTGTGTAAAGACGCTGTATTCTTGATGTTGTTATATTTACGTTTGTGAAAGTGTTCTGTTGCGTTGCCAAAAACGCTAAACACAACACATGCATTTGATGTTTTTTGCTTCAACTTGACACTGAAAACGATCAGAAATAAAGAAAAGCGAACGAAGAGTTCACTTTCATTGTCTAGCTGCTGCTGCTGTATGATTTATGAGTCCGACTGAATGATTGAATGAACAAACATATAAACACGAGACTGAATGAAGGATGGGAAATTGAGGTGACTGGAGCGCACTTGCATTGGAACCGAGTGTCGAATGTTGTTGTGTACTTTAATATTTGTCTAGGTAAAGTAATGGTATTTGCATTCGGGGTTGAATGAAGCCCTGGAGGGGTTTTGCAATTTTATTTATTTAATCAGATTTATTTGCACTGGGTTTGCGTGGTAACTGGTAGATATACAATATTGCATTATCTGGCATTAAAGGTGTTATTTGTATGTGTTGCACGTGTCGTTCAGGTGTTGATGGTTCATGTGATAAGCTGTGATAAGAATTTTGATCTTGGCAATATGTGATCTTTGTTGTACAGTAGCGTGGTTCACGTTTCTATGAAAAAGACAAAAGTTGTTATTTTGTCTTGCATCAACCGGAATTTCGTTCTTTTATGTCCCCAGAAGCACTCCTGAAAATTTGAGCCCGTTTGGTAAGGTCTAGGAGCTCCAGTTTTAATTTGAAATTTATATGGGATTTTGATTTATTTTCCATGGTAAACTATCTTTTTTTACATTGTATTAGGATTTTTTTTTTATAAATCGATGAAATGACTTGATTCTTATAGTAGGAGATAGGTTTTGAACTGGGGAACAACTTTGTAGAACATACCAACATGCTAGGAAGTGACCCTTTAAAGATACAGATACTTTTAGATGGTGGCTGGCCCCTTCAAAAGCCACCATCTAAAAGTATCTGTATCTTTAAAGGGTCACTTCCTAGCATGTTCTACAAAGTTGTTCCCCAGTTCAAAACCTATCTCCTACTATAAGAATCAAGTCATTTCATCGATTTATAAAAAAAAATCCTAATACAATGTAAAAAAAGATAGTTTCCCATGGAAAATAAATCAAAATCCCATATAAATTTCAAATTAAAACTGGAGCTCCTAGACCTTACCAAATGGGCTCAAATTTTCAGGAGTGCTTCTGGGGACATAAAAGAACGAAATTCCGGTTGATGCAAGACAAAATAACAACTTTTGTCTTTTTCATAGAAACGTGAACCACGCTATTGTACAGTTTTAACCCACATTTGAAGCCAACACGTTTTAGGCATTGTATTATTGTAAGTATTTTTATTGGCGAAATTCACGGCAGATTCATGTATTCATGAATTTGTGCTCAGTGAAAAAGTTAATGTTCAAACGAACATTTCAATAAGTCATAAAGTTTCATGGTCTGAGAATCTTGAGAATTTCTAGAGTTTTTAGAAAAGGTCCAATAAGCTATTGTGTTTCATATGTTTTTAGGACCTAATCAAAAAAGTCTAGATTTTGCCCCTTAACCCTTTCAGACCTGAATTTTGTAAAAAAAATCGCAGCTTCCGAAAAGGGGTTATAATAAATTTCAAGCAATAAATAGCTTAATTAGACCAGCAAGTTTCTTAGTTTATTTCGAAACAATTTATTTAAATAGTGATAATTTGCAAATTTGACGTAATTATGACCGAGTCCTAAACCTGCCAAACATACGATTGCTGACTAATTAAAATTAGCATAGCATAGCATTGGTGTCTACCCGTAGTTGCTACTCTGTTATTGACCAGGACCTCCAAGAATTGCTCCGTGGACCACAGATGAAGAGTAGGAACCAATCATCACCACTTCGCAACTTTCAAATGTCCCTATCATGCTAGTCAATCACAGCGCCGGCCACGACCAGTGGTAAGACACGGGGGAAGTGGATAGGAATTTTAGTCCGATACTTGAGTGATGAAGACCGCTAAATCGGCTGCGTCTTCGACAAAGTATCACGTGAGGTTTGAGGGTGTTAGTAAGATGGGTATGAAGCCAGGATTCACCGTGGTAAGTGATGCGGCCGGTCAAATCTATTTATAGTCCTTAATTCTTCGTATGTTCTTGGATTCATTTTGGAAGCTTTCCAATTCGGTTCACCAAGCTTTTTGTGGTGAATTCTGTTCGTGTTGAAAGTTCAATATTCGCCTAACAATTATGCAACCAGTGTTCTTGAATTCAACTTGCATTCAATATTGCATTTTTTTCCTGTTCTTAGGTTCACACAGATTCCAATCAAGTTTCTTGGATTCTTATAGCATTCTTAATACTTCTAGACAACTAAGCCTCGATGGTCTGATGGTTAGCATTTTTGTCTGCTGACCCAAAGGACGGGGGATCGAACCCCGCCGCGATCTAATGAATTTTTCGTTCATATTCAAGTGTTCAGAATTCCTTCTTTCCATAATTTCTCGATAGGAGCAGATGGGAATCGAACCCAGAACCTTCCGCTTACAAAGCGAACAGCGTAACCATTCAGCCACGCCTACCCCTATACGATTGCTGACTAATTAAAATTTAAGTAAAAATTGCACTAAGACCTTTTTAAAAATAATGAGTATTTGAAAGATATAGCGAGCAATTCCAGCCCAAAACAGGAATTTTTTGGTACTTTTTTCTCGACCCTCTCCGATTTCAATGAAACTTTGTAGACATGTTATCCTAGACATATATAAGCCATTTTTGTGTATATGGATCCAGTAACACTCGATAATGACATTTGAGAAGGGCGTACGTGTTTTCAATATTTTTGTATTTCGTAATTTAAATATTGCTGTATCTCGAAGCCGTTGCATCGTATCAAAAAGTGGTCAAAGACAAACTTGTAGGAAATTTGACGGGCTTTCCGAAAAAAATACACTGAAAGAAAAAAACACTCCACTTTTATGAGATTTTTTGATTTTTAAGTTTAAAAGTTAAATTTGAAGGTGAGCCCACGATTTTTTTTCGCTCAAAATTTTTGTGAAAATAGCCTAAGATGTTACAAAAAGACTTACGAAAAATGCAGAATGGAGCAACTCACCTAAAAAAATACAAAAAATCATTTACTGAAACTGTTTTTTTTTAAAAGTGCTCTAAACGTCAAAATTTTCAAAAGCCGAATACGGGAACCGATTCTCCAGACAATTTTACATAAAAGTCTCCATATTGACCTTTGTCCTAAGTCCAATCCTTGTGAAGTTACAGCGGTTTTAAAAATAAAAAAGTTTGAAAAATAGGGTTTTTGATGGTTTTTGGCAATTTCTATATGACGGACTTGATTTTTCAGTTTCGAAAATATTTTTACCGAAAAGCTCGTCCAATTTCCCATAAGTTTGTCTTTGACCACATTTCAATTGGATGTATGGGCTTACAGATATAAGCTAATTTATTATCCAGGTTACTTTACTACACTGAAAAAATGTTATGTTTGAATTATGAGCAATGTAATTAGCTTATATCTGTAAGCCCATACATCCAATTGAAATGTGGTCAAAGACAAACTTATGGGAAATTGGACGAGCTTTTCGGTAAAAATATTTTCGAAACTGAAAAATCAAGTCCGTCATATAGAAATTGCCAAAAACCATCAAAAAAACAATTTTTTCAACATTTTTATTTTTAAAACCGCTGTAACTTAACAAGGATTGGACTTAGGACAATGGTCAATATGGAGACTTTTATGTAAAATTGTCTGGAGTATCGATGCCCGTATTCGGCTTTGGAAAATTTTGACGTTTAGAGCACTTTTAAAAAAAAAAGTTTCAGTAAATGATTTTTGTATTTTTTTAGGTGAGTTGCTCCAACCTGCATTTTTCGTGAGTCTTTTTGTAACATCTTAGGCTATTTTCACACAAAAAATTGAGTGAAAAAAAATCGTGGGCTCACCTTCAAATTTAACTTTTAAACTTAAAAATCAAAAAATCTCATAAAAGTGGAGTGTTTTTTTCTTTCAGTGTATTTTTTTTGGAAAGCCCGTCAAATTTCCTACAAGTTCGTCTTTGACCACTTTTTGATACGATGAAACGGCTTCGAGATACAGCAATATTTAAATTACGAAATACAAAAATATTGAAAACACGTACGCCCTTCTCAAATGTCATTATCGAGTGTTACTGGCTCCATATACACAAAAATGGTTTATATATGTCTAGGATAACATGTCTACAAAGTTCCATTGAAATCGGAGAGGGTCGGGTACAACCGATTCCCTATTTGACATGGAATTGCTCCAATATGAACAGTAGATCGAAATGAACAAAATCAAATCAGGTTCTCTAATTATTATTATTTGTATAATTTCAAAACACTGGTGCCAAAAAAGGTAGGAAAATGTATACTTCCGCTTATATTTCGGGAAATTCACAAATTTCCCGGGAAACGGGAAATATTTTTTTCCGGGAAATCCCGGGAATTCCCGGGACGGAAAATTGGACGCTCTAAATTCTACCGATGGATCAAGAAACCTTTTTAAAACATTTTGATAGTTTCAACTGCGGATAAAATTAGACAGTACATTTTGGCATAAAAAGTTTTTTTTCTTCCAAACGTGAGTTTGCAACATCCGGCCTTAAACCTGTTGTAGGATGTTGTATGTTTATTGCTGACCTTTCGATTCGGCCCGACTACGAATGCAACAGACATCCAATTTGGCTAATCTGGCAAACATCGACAACTTCTTCGTTGAAGACTATGTCATCGTTACATGTTGGATTTTATCATCTTGGGAAAGCTTTTTTTTGCAATTGTGACACTGCAAAATTGCTCATCTTTATTACGTGTTGAGATGCTGCCATCAGGCCAACCCAATTTCGACGCAAATCGTTTTCGTATAAAGCTGCTCTGGTCTGGGAAAAAAACTGAATTCGTTGCAGCCACCAACAATGATTGCCACTTTGTATTAAACGAGTGGAACAAGTGTCGATGATGGGGCAGCCTCGACAAAGAATGAGTTTGCTGATAAAACCATTTTTCGAGGGTATTGATTACGAGCCTGCGTTTCTACTTGAATTTCACGTGTACGTGTCTAAACTGCAAAGTACCAATCAAAGCGTTACGATGCGCTTACTTCCGAGTTGAATTCCACTACTATTCTCCGGCGCTCGAAGGCTAACTAAGTTCGTTGCCGTTCGGAAGTTTAGTGTTTTTTTTTGCTCCAAGCGGCGCAGTCTGCTGAACTGTTATTTCCCGACACTACACTCTACTAAAAGCTCATTGCGACGGTATTGGTACATTACACGTTGAGTCCGCTGAAATAAGCGCGATTCGACTTCACGGCCAAGTTCATTGAGAGTGTTGTACACAACAACACAGTCTGGTTCAGCGTGTGATGAATATGTGTGCTCGCGGGCACGTTTTTTCTCGATACTATTTGAGTGAGAAAATGTGTTCACCACACACAGGCATGACACGACGACGTATTGTGTGTGGCAGCGTGACGTGGTGGATTCTAGAGATATGCGTCAAATGGTGTAAACAATGATTGATGAAAGACGGCGATTGCAGGGATTCTCAGCTTGATTTTGTTGAGTTTGAGTTTCGTTTATTTGTAATAAAAAACATAAATAAATGGGATCCCGAGGTATCAATCATCACTAACTAAGATTTTGAAAAAAAATGTACTTTTTATATGAAATAAGTTTCATACTTGTCGTGCTATCTTTACACACCTTGGAAATTGCTGTAAGTGCGACTACTGACCAAAGGGATTTCAGGTCAGAACGCGTTTGACACACGTACATGCCCGATTACCGTAAACATTTGCAATCATAACTCGGAACTGCGGCAACCAAATTCAACAAAACTTCGGGACAATGCACAACAATGGTCAGCCAAATAAAACTTGTTTGTTATTGTTTACATTGCGAGTTTTTGTTTTTGTTTATTCAAGGTCAAACATTGAAAAGCTTTTTTCTTAGAACGTCAAAAAGCGACATGCGACAAGTTAGCACAACCACGTCGAATTGATACTTAAAAGTTATAAGCGATGCAAAAACAGTATAGCTGCAAAAATATTTGGTAAGTTGCTAAATGATGATTTTCGGCAGATTTTTACAGCGAGTTGCCTACAATCTTTTTTGCAATTACGAAAAATAGTTTAATAGTAGTTTATGCAACAAGTTGCAAAAAGAAGATTTTTTCAGCACGAGTCGTACATTTATCCAACGAGGTTCACCGAGTTGGATAAATACGAAGAGTGCTGAATAAATCAAGTTTTGCAACGAGTTCCACACAACATTTTTTGCAATTCCTAAAAACACCCATTGAGTGAAATTTTAAGTAAAATTTTCGTGTATTTTGTCAATAAATCGTTTAAATCAAAAAAGTGCTGAAAAGTGTTACTTTTCGAAACAAGTGCTGAAAAGTTCAACTTTTCAGCACCCATTTCAGTGCTGAAAAGTAGAACTTTTCAGCATTTATTTTGAAAAGTGTTGCTATTCGATTCTGTTATTTTTGGTACAGAAAAGTAGGCTATTTCGTCGTTCAAGAATGACAGGAAAAGTAAGTAGTTTCACGACGGAATTGCAAAAAATATGATTTTTCAGTTTAACTTTATTTTCCCCCCTTGAGTTTGGCGTTCGTTTATTTGGTCAACTCAAAATACAAAACAGTGTCAAAAAATACAACTTTTCGTATCGGGGTTGCCGGAAAGTTAAACTTTTCAGCACTCAAATGAGTGCTGTAATGAACTATTCAGCACTGTTATTTTTTGTGATGATAAGTAGAGATTAGTAGGATATAATATCGATATCGATATCGTCACCATAGAATGACAGGCAAAGTAAGTATTTTGAAAACGAAACTAAAAAAAAAATGCATGAAAATCATTTTAATCAGACTTGAAGTTTTTTTCTTAAAGTTCTTTCTGAAAGTTGTAAGATTTGGTACTGTACTTTAAACGTAATGCCCAAAAAACAATTTTTGTTTTTTTAAGAAGAAAATGTTTCAAAATCTGCCGACCCATTCAAAATTATGAGTACTGAAGTGAAATGTATAGAACATTTTGTATCTTTTGCTTACAAATTGCGAAAAACAAGCTTAAAATTTTAAACATAGTTTTTTTTTGTAACCAGAGCTGAGAAATAATAAAATTGAATAAAATTGATACAAGCCCAAGTACAAGCCTGATTAAAAGAGGCTTTCTGAAAAAAAAACTCACTAGAAGAAAAATATATGCTATTGCAATGATTTTTTTTAGTTTGAAATTTTGGTGTAGAAAAAAACTCATGAAAAATTAGTATGGTATGATGGTAAAAATCGTGCGATTTCGATCGAGACGATTTTTTCAAGTGAACGTAATTTTTACAAAGTTGAAATGATTGTCCAGATTTTTAAGGATGTAGCGGATTAAAAAATACTTATATTTAAAAAATACCACGTTACATGGTATTGATAAAAATTTTCGAGGTTCGATAGAGATTCGAATCCTGAGAGGCGCAATGCTAACATTTTCACAAAATACCATATTTCTCACTTACTTTTTCAAAAAGTTCTACACAGTAAAAAAAATCATGATTATATTACATCTGGGAATGGGCACATCATTTATGTCAGAAAAAATGTGTTATTTTACCTTTGAAAATGTGTAATTTTACAATATTTCTGGTGTAATGGCGTAATGGCACATTTTTCAGACTAAATTGAGGTAAAATTACATTATAAAAGCGGTAATATTCAACCTAACAAAATCACACCTTTAAAATTTACACAATTTTTTACTGTGTATGTACATAGGAAGTCCATTGCGCATTGAAGGTTTTGAAATTATCTCGGCCTCGGGAAAATTTCACTTCGGATAATCGAATCGTTTTTAAATCCAAGATGGCGGCCAAAATGGCGGGGTTGGAATACTGAATAAATGAATTTGGTATGCTAAAAGGCAATCAACAACTCAAATTTGACTAAATTGGGGTCACAGAACTCGAATTGAATGTTTAAAATTAAAAAAAAATACGTTTTTTTTGTTCATGATTCGATTCGCATACAAACCTTCGGATAATCGAACTTCGAACAAACGGTGCGGAATTATGTATGCACATTGCACTTTATATTAGTTGTGTTTGTGTATATTTTTGTATTGTACTATATAATATGGGTCTAGTTATTTTGGCCAAGGATCCTGGTTGCTCCAAAAAAACTCATTCACACGCGATCATAAATCGAACCCGACAAAAAACTGCTCTGATCGTTTCCTACCGTTTGTCACTTCCACAACAATCGCTACTGAGTACTCTCTCTTTGTTCTCGCTCTCCACTCGCTCCGCAGAGAGACCGATTGCGTTATGTCGCTCCAAAGCTGAGTCGAAATAGTTTGCGATCTGCTTTGTTTTGATCATTTATTAAACTGCTTAAAATCGAGGTTATTAAAAATGGTTGCAAGGTAGATAGACGATTTTTACTTTATTTAAAAGATAAAAATAATGTTTTTTTTATTCGTAATTATATAAATAAGTGCCGCTGGAACCACTGCCAATCGACAATAACATCAAACCGTAGGTACTCATCCCTGCTCAAGCCTCAAGTGTTGAAGCTAAAATTAGTTGAACGCACGGTGCATCTTGATTGGGCGCACATCCAACTAAATTGTCGTGATGAATGTGCCGTGTGCTGGAATGTGAAAATTTAAATATCACAGGTTAAAATGGGTGACCGAGCTATCTTATCACGGAACCTGTGTGTGTGTGTTTGTTCCAAGTGGGGTTGATAACGATATCCCAAGGCTGCCGGGTTTTTTTTAAAGCTCCAATAATTGTTTAATGATTGTGGCATTACCTTGATATTGATTTTCCCGGATACAAATGAGTTTAAGGGGGGTTTTGCATTGCATTCAACTAATTACTTGTTTGCTTTTAGATATATCGAATAGCGCATGATGTCGAATCCATCACAATATTATGGAATGGCGAACGGATACCCTCCGGTAGCGAACGGTCCAGCAATGCACCAGCCACAACAATATCCGCCCCCACAGCAGCAGCAGCAGCAACAGCAACAGCAACAATATCCAGTGAAGACCGCCCTAATGAATGGACCATCGTCACAGCAGCAATACGGTGCACCGCCAGTGGCCACCGTTGCTCCCCTCCAGAACGGACCACCACCGCAGATGTTGATGGGTCAGAAGGTGCCACCTCCGTTCAACAATACTCAGCAGCAAAACAACCGAGTGGCGAATCTGGTTTCGAATGGTAACAGTGCCACCTCGTCGAGGACATCGTCCCCAGCGCTAGTTAACAATAACATCCCGGCGTCGCAGTTGCCACCGCGCTCCGTTCCCCCGGGTGTTACGTATCAACCGCCTTCTAGTCAAAGTCAGACGACACCCGTTGTTAGCAGTAATTACCAGCTGAGCCCAAACAACAACTGGGCGAGTGGGATCAACACGAGTAACCAGGTCAACACACCGCCCCGAACCGCGTCCGGCCTCTCGACTCCACTGAATGCGTCCACGCCAACGGTGAATGGACCGAGCGCCGTCAACAACCTCACGGCCAGCATGCAAAATCTGGCCGTGAATCGACCCCACTCGGCGCAGCAGGTTAATCATCTCAACGGTTCCGGAACTCCACAACCTCCGCCGACGGTGCCCACCAGCAGTTACCAGAACCAACTGCCGCCGTCACAGCCGACGTCCATGAAGCCAAATGTCCAGCAAGTTCCCCAAATGCCACCCACGACTTACGGCCAGCCGCAGCCTCAACTAAACCAACAGGGACGACCCATCAACGGCAACTATGCGCAACCATCGCAACAACCTCCCGCAGGCCAACACTACCAGCCGGGAATGCCTCCAGTTTCTTCCGCTGCCCAAACTTCAACTCCACTCAACAAAAGGCCGCTCTATCCATCGCAACCAATGGCACCTACTCAGCAGCAGCAGCAGCAGACCAACAACTACTACCCGCAACAGCAGCAGCAGCAGCAGCAGCCGATGCCCAACAACAACAACAACCTAGCCCAGCAACAGCATCAGCAGCAACAACTTCATCAACACCAGCACCACCAGCAGCATCAGCAGCAGCAGCAGCAACAGTACCAGCAGCAAGACCCGCAGTACAACGTGGTCAAGAGTGGGTTCAACCGGCTCTGGGGCAACAATACGATGGATCTGCTCCAGAACCGGCACGTTCTGCCGCCGGGTAAGGTGCGGCCACCCGTCATCCACCTGAACCATCCGTTCCAGGAGGCGGTCAACTGCAATCCGGAGTGAGTTTCGGCTTCTATCTCTCAATGTTGAAGTCATTGACGAAACCCCTTTTTCTTCGTAGCATTTTCCGGTGCACGCTGACCAAGATTCCGGAAACGAATCAGCTGCTGCAAAAGTCGCGACTTCCGCTGGGCGTGCTGATACATCCGTTCCGGGATTTGAACGTAAGGGTCTGCCAAACTTGTGTATTGACTTGTTAATTACTGATTACGACTCGTTATAGAACCTGCCGGTGATCTCCTGCAACACGATCGTGCGCTGCCGGACCTGCCGGACGTACATCAACCCGTTCGTGTTCTTCGTGGACAGCAAAAAGTGGAAGTGCAATCTGTGCTACAGGGTTAACGAACGTGAGTATTGCCTTTGGGACAAGAGTTCAACTCAAGACTGCAAGACAAGACAGACAAGACAGACAAGACAGACAAGACAGACAAGACAGACAAGACAGACAAGACAGACAAGACAGACAAGACAGACAAGACAGACAAGACAGACAAGACAGACAAGACAGACAAGACAGACAAGACAGACAAGACAGACAAGACAGACAAGACAGACAAGACAGACAAGACAGACAAGACAGACAAGACAGACAAGACAGACAAGACAGACAAGACAGACAAGACAGACAAGACAGACAAGACAGACAAGACAGACAAGACAGACAAGACAGACAAGACAGACAAGACAGACAAGACAGACAAGACAGACAAGACAGACAAGACAGACAAGACAGACAAGACAGACAAGACAGACAAGACAGACAAGACAGACAAGACAGACAAGACAGACAAGACAGACAAGACAGACAAGACAGACAAGACAGACAAGACATCAAGTCAAAACAACAGCTTAAGATAAGGATGAGTCCGACTTTAAACTTACCTCTCTCTCCCTTTTCCAGTGCCGGAAGAGTTCCAGTACGATCCGGTGACGAAAACGTACGGTGACCCAACGAGGCGACCCGAGGTCAAATCCAGCACGATCGAGTTCATCGCTCCGTCGGAGTACATGGTGAGAGCTGATCTCCAACCGTCGTATAACTACAGATGCTCATTGAAATTTTTGCTTTCAGCTACGACCACCACAGCCAGCGATCTACCTGTTCCTGCTGGACGTTTCCTCGCTGGCCCAGCAGACCGGCTATCTGCACACGGTGTGCCGGACGCTGATCGAGCACCTGGACAGTCTGCCGGGCGATGCGCGCACCCAGGTGGGCTTCATCGCGTACAACAGTGCGATCCACTTTTACAACATCGCCGAGGGGTACAACCAGCCGCACGAGGTCACGGTGCTGGACGTCGACGGTGAGTTCCGCAATCTAGCCAAAATAGACTTCTTACTAACAGAGTTTTCTTCCGACCCGCGCAGACGTCTTTCTTCCCTACCCGGACAATCTGCTGATCAATCTGAAGGAGTGCAAGGAGCTGGTTAAGGATCTGCTGACGCAGCTGCCGAAGCGGTTCGAGCACGCCCACGATACGCACAGTGCGCTCGGGGCGGCACTGCAGGTGGCCTACAAGATGATGGTATGGTTTACAGTGGTTTTGTTTGGTTGTTGAATTGAACTGATCACAAGTGTCGTTCTACTTGCAGTGTCACACCGGAGGACGCGTTACGGTGTTCCAGACTTGTTTACCAAACCACGGACCAGGTGCTTTGCTATCAAGGTAAGTTCAAGACTTTTGTCATATTATCTATATGGAACACTTTTTGGAAAACAAAGCAACAAAAGACTAATTCATATGAGCAACTCTCTACGAAATCGGCCGATTTCGACCATTTTTATTTTTTGTATTTTTTGATTAGGCTCAAACTTTGTGGAAGCCTTCCCTATGACCAAATAAGCTATTTTGCGTCATTGGTTCACCCATACAAGTCTCCATACAATTTTGGCTGCTGTCCATACAAAAAATGGTATGTAAATATTCAATCAGCTGTAACTTTTGAGTGAATTTTCTGATCAATTTGGTGTCTTCGGCAAAGTTGTAGGTATTGTTGAGGACAATTGAGAAAAAAATATGTACACGGAAAAAAAAATTTGCAGATTTTTTTATCAACTTTTTTTTCACTTAAACTCAATTTCCCAAAATACGTATTTTTTGATTTTCGAGATTTTTTGATATGTTTTAGGGGACAAAAATCCGCAACTTTTGAGCTATAGAGAAACATGGTCAAAAAATCTGCCGCCAAGTTATGAATTTTTGAAAAAAGAGTGATTTTTGGAAAAAATCCAAATTTCATTCCAAAACAAATTTGAAATCAATTTTTAATGCAAAATTGAATTTGCAATCGAAAACTACTTTACAATTTTTTTGATAAAGGGCTTCGTTTTCAAGATATAGGCACCGAAAGTTTGATTTTAGCAAAATATTTGCAGTTTTTCGATTTTTAAAAATAGTGACCATGAGCGACCATTTCTAAAAATATTTTTTTGAAAAGTTCAGAAAATTTGCTATAAAATTGTCTAAGAGACATTGAAGATTGGACCTCGGGTTGCTGAGATACAGCCGCTTTAAGAAAAAGAAACACGAAAATTGAAGTTTTCTTAATCTCACCAAAACAACCCACCATTTTCTAATGTCGATATCTCAGCAACTAATGGTCCGATTTTCAATGTTAATGCATGAAACTTTCGTGAAATTTTCCGATCTTTTCGAAAAAAATATTTTGAAAAAAATTAAATCATGACTAACATTTTAAAAGGGCCAAACATTGAATATATTTTTAGAAATGGTCGCTCATGGTCACTATTTTTAAAAATCGAAAAACTGCAAATATTTTGCTAAAATCAAACTTTCGGTGCCTATATCTTGAAAACGAAGCCCTTTATCAAAAAAATTGTAAAGTAGCTTTCGATTGCAAATTCAATTTTGCATTAAAAAATAACTTCAAATTTGTTTTTGCATGAAATTTGGATTTTTTTCCAAAAATCACTATTTTTCAAAAAATCATAACTTGGCGGCAGATTTTTTGACCATGTTTCTCTATAGCTCAAAAGTTGCGGATTTTTGTCCCCTAAAACATATCAAAAAATCTCGAAAATCAAAAAATACGTATTTTGGGAAATTGAGTTTAAGTGAAAAAAAAGTTGATAAAAAAATCTGCAAATTTTTTTTTCCATGTACATATTTTTTTCTCAATTTTCCTCAACAATACCTACAACTTTGCCGAAGACACCAAATTGATCAGAAAATTCACTCAAAAGTTACAGCTGATTGAATATTTACATACCATTTTTTGTATGGACAGCAGCCAAAATTAAATGGAGACTTGTTTGGGTGAACCAATGACACAAAATAGCTTATTTGGTCATAGGGAAGGCCCCCACAAAGTTTGAGTCAAATAAAAAAATACAAAAAATAAAAATGGTCGAAATCGGCCGATTTCGTAGAGAGTTGCTCATTTAAAGAATTTAAAGAATTTAAAGAATTTAAAGAATTTAAAGAATTTAAAGAATTTAAAGAATTTAAAGAATTTAAAGAATTTAAAGAATTTAAAGAATTTAAAGAATTTAAAGAATTTAAAGAATTTAAAGAATTTAAAGAATTTAAAGAATTTAAAGAATTTAAAGAATTTAAAGAATTTAAAGAATTTAAAGAATTTAAAGAATTTAAAGAATTTAAAGAATTTAAAGAATTTAAAGAATTTAAAGAATTTAAAGAATTTAAAGAATTTAAAGAATTAAAGAATTTGAAGAATTTAAAGAATTTAAAGAATTTAAAGAATTTAAAGAATTTAAAGAATTTAAAGAATTGAAGGAATTCAAAGAGTTTTTAGAATTTTTTGCATTTTGAAAATTTTAAATTTTTGTAGAATTTTTAGAATTTAAAGAATTAAATAAAAAGATTAAAAAACATTTTGAAGTTGAAGATTTTTGCAGATTTCTAAGAATTTTAAAATGCTAACATTCTAAAAAAAATTAAGAATTTGAGGAATTAAGTCAAATTATTTTTAGAAAGATGAAGAAATGTCAATAATTAACAAGACGTCGATTTTCTATGAATTTGCCAAAAATTCTGCAACTTCTATTTCCAGGGAGGACCCAAACAACCGCTCCTCGAAGGACGTGGCCCACCTCGGTCCGGCGACAGATTTCTACAAGCGCCTTGCGCTCGACTGTTCTGCCCAGCAGATTGCGGTCGATTTGTTCTTGTTAAATAGTCAGTACTGTGATCTATCCACTATGTGTGAGTATTTTTTTCTACTGTGTTCATTAGCAAGTCGCTGAATATCTTCGTCTCTTCCAGCTGGAATCAGCAAGTTCAGCGGCGGCTGCATGCACCACATCCCGCTGTACTGCGAGTCCAAGCCGCAGCTGGTCAAGACGCTGCAAAAGTGCTTCGAGCGGTACCTCACGCGCAAGGTGGGCTTCGAGGCGGTCATGCGGGTTCGGTGCACGCGCGGACTCGCGATCCACACATTCCACGGCAACTTTTTCGTCCGGTCGACCGATCTGCTGTCGCTGCCCAACGTTAACCCGGACGCGGGCTTCGGAATGCAGGTGGGTTTCGGGGGAAGGGAAGATCTTTGTTTCTTGAAGACTAATGTCTTTTTTTGTACAGATCACGTACGAGGAAAGTTTAGCCGAGTGCAAAACGGTGTGCTTCCAGGCGGCCCTACTCTACACGAGCAGCAAAGCCGAGCGGCGGATCCGCGTACACACGCTGTGCATCCCCGTTACGGCCAGCCTGTCCGAGGTGATGTACTCCGCGGACTCGCAGTGCATCGTCGGGCTGCTCTCCAAAATGGCCGTCGATCGCTCGCTCACGTCCAGTCTGTCCGATGCCAGAGATGCCTTTATCAACGCGACCGTCGACATCTTCAGCGCGTTCAAGATCGCGCAGAACCTGCCCCAGAATTCCGGCTCGATCGTGGCCCCGGAGAATCTCTCGCTGCTGCCGCTGTACATACTGGCGCTGCTGAAGCACGTAAGTCACCCAAAAATCAACCTTATCTCAACCCCATAAACTAATCAAATCCAATTTTCAGACCGCCTTCCGGGTGGGAACGAGCACCCGGCTCGACGATCGCGTCTTTGCGATGAGCGAGATGAAGACGATGCCGCTGGACCAGCTCATCCGGTACATCTATCCGGACTTTTACGTGCTCGACAGTCTGTTCCACTCTGCGACGCAGGAGCACAGCGGCAACGGGGAGGCGCACCTGGTGGAACCGCCCCGGTTGCAGCTGTCGGCGGAAAAGTGAGTCGATCGAGCGAAATGTGTGGGAAGTGTAACTAATCTGAATTTTGGGGGTATCTTTGTTTCAGGTTCGACTCACGCTCCATGTTTCTGCTGGACTGCGGTCCCACAATGTACATCTACGTTGGATCGAATGTGGCGCCCGATATTTTAAACCAGGTCTTAGGTAAGTTGAGCAAAACTGAGTTAAACTCGTGGATCTATCGATTTTTAAAGTATTGATCTTTCCCTCTTCATTGATGAATAAGACCATTTTTTCTAAAAGCACAATCAATCCCACAATCCTAAATTAGGTAATTCTTCGTTTCACCTTACATGATGTAGAGAGAAACTACATAATTTACTTTAAATTTTATGAAAATTAATATGGGACTAGCTTGCTTTGGGCGAGCGGAGTTGTCGTGCAAACATCAGTTTTCATAAATCTATTCTGTAAAGATTTGTTTGTAAATAAACAACTTTTGATGGTACATAAAAATTAGATAAACTTTTAGAACCTTCTAAACAAGACAAACATGACAATCAACAAAGCAGTTTTTTTTGTATTTGAGCAATTCTCCACCAAAACCGAATATGGATTTTATTTACATTTTTTGAATTGGTTCAACCTTTTTTGGGGCCTTCTTTTTTTTATTGTAAACTTCACAAATTTTTTGATGAAGTAAAATTTTAGCTGAAAAATTTAGCTTTGCCCATTACTTATTTCAAAATGTTGAGAAAATTTTCAATAAAGTTACCTAAGAGACATTTACGATTGGTTTAATACAGAGAATAAAAAAAAGAAACAGAATAATTAAAGTTTTACAATTCTCACCCAGACAGCCTTTTTTCTATTGCCAATATTAAATGTTAATTAATGGAACATTTTTGAAATTTTCTGACCTTTTCAAAAAAACTATTTATAATTTTGGAACCAAGACTAACATTTCGAAAATTTTAAAAATATTTTATTCGAAAAGATCAGAAAATTTTACAAATGTTTAATTTTTTGAGAATACGACCATTACTTTCTGAAATATTGGTATGCAAAAGAAAATAAAAGACTGGTTGGATAAGACATAAAAAAAATCTATTTCCTTTTTACTTTTTACAGTTATCAATGGCTCTTATTGGAAATTTTGTCAAAAGTTCGAAAAAGAATATTCAGGAATGAATTTATTGTCCATGAACATTATTTCAAAAAATCGAAAAACTTAAATTTTTCAGCTAAAATTATTATAAAGTTGGCTAATCGGTTAATTTAATTTTACAGTAAAGACACAAGTAAAAAAACGGCTAAAATTTCTGATTTTCCAAAAAAAAACATTTTTTTTTTTCATAAAACCATAACACTGCAGTAAAATTACAGATTAACCCAGAGAGAACAGTTCGAAGGAAAATCATTTCAATGTTTGGCTCCATAAGATGTAGGTTCCTATCAAAAACCAAAAACCAAAAATCGAATGACAGTGGTGACTCTGGGTTATTCTGTGGCAAAATTGTTGTTCATACTTCCTTATAGCTCAAAAGTTGCTGTTTTTTGTCACCTAAAACCAGGGTTGCGAATGAGCGAGCGCTCACGGAAAGTGTGCTCGCTCCAGCTGGAGCGTGAGTTTTTATCAGGTAGCTCGTGCTCGCTCACGCTCTCCGGAGCGTTTTGCGCTCACGTGAGCTGGTGAGCCAAAGTAGGTAGTTGTTTTTCCCTGTTGAAGCATCTGCCTGTCTGAAAAGAAGTTTCTAGAACTATCTCAGCACAGGCAGCAAAAACAAACAAGAAAGTAGTCAAACAAACAAAAGTAAGCAATGAAATGGATTTATTCGGCGAACCGAAATATACGTTCTATTTTAAATTCAGAATAATCTAAGGATGTTCTAACAAAGAGCTAACTCATTCTTAATGTAAAAATTCATTGACGTGAAGAGATGCACTGATATGTACAAAAAAATGAATTAATTGACAAATGTTTATTTTAAGTTTTTAGAATCCAGAGTTTTGACTCAAGGCGGTTTTAAAAACATCAAAAAAATAAAATTTGTTTTATTGGACCATTAAAAAACCCAGCAGTAAGCTATATAAAAGTTATAATCATCCCTCATATTCGGAACATTTTATAGAATGTCCATATTCAAAAAATCATTTATTGAATTTGTAATTGAATATTTTCAGAGGCTTGGTAGCGGAAGTGCTAAATATAATTTACTTGACGGAAGATGAGCCACCCTTTATGTGCTAAAACATAACAATGACAATTTATATTATTTCATTCAAATGGGTTATTTCAAACACTAGCAATTTTGAGGCTTTTTTGTAAAGAGATAACTGTTTAAACAATTAAACCTTATTTTCTAGAAAAAGAATGAGAAAGATTAACTTTATAGAAATGATCAGCCATTTCCAAGCAATGAACAATGTATTAAACCAGGGTGGCCACCTCGGGAAAAAACCGGGAAAACCGGGAAAAAACCGGGATTTTTATCCACCGGGAGAAAACCGGAAAAAACTCGGGAATTCGACTGACAAACCGGGAAAATATTTTAAGTTTAGTTAAATTTGAGAAAAACCTCTTTAATGTATTAAATATGTTCTTTTCTCAATTAGAGTATTATTCCTGTTATTCTAAATGAAGAATTCGCGAAAACTATGTTTGAATTTGTGTAATAGACTCATGTTTCTTGGTTATGGATGTTTTTTTTTTCTGTTGTATCCTATTATGTTTTTATTTGTCGAATTTTTTTTTCACCTCGCTCCGCAAAAAAAAAAAAAAAAATAAGGCAAAATGTTTCCTCTACCAGCGATTTTTAACCTGGGGTACATGTAACCCTAGGGGTACCTCGAGCGGTCTCAGGGGGCCCGGATGACAAACCCCGCAATGGCGGACATTTGTCCCAAACAAAATATTTGAGAGAAAAAAAAGTAACAAATTGCTTTGAAGCAAAAAAATAACAACCATGCTTAAGTAAAAGTAAATCTTTCCCAGTTCCTGAGGGGAACACCCTTGAAGAGTATCGGGGCCGGCATTTACAAAGCGGATTCAGTGGCAGTTTCATTCTCAACTTAATGTTAACATGTTAAGGTTAATGTTAACATTCCATAGGTCGCCTCCCTAAGGTGTCGTGATAAGGTCCAGTTTGTGACGATACACTACCTTCCCTTTACTAAGCAATCGATTCCAGAAGGGAAAAGATCACCAGTTGTGTTGGTCCGAGCCGGGATTTGAACCCCGATCTACCGCTTACGAGGCATTTCCTTCAAATTGTCACACAAAATACACTATTTTAAAATATTTTACTTGGCCTGTATCTCAGCAACAAAAGAATGGATCAAAAATGTTCAAAAAAGAAAGCAGAAAAGAATTTTCTCAACCATTTAATAGAATCATTTTTCAATTGAAAATAGCTATAATTTCAAAAAAAGCATGAGCATCATGAGAGACCACCCATGGTTGTCCTTCTCCGTTGCTGAACAGGACCGTAATATCCTATCAATTCAACGATCATACGCTTCAACGATCTAATGGTGTTTCCCTTATCAACAGCATGTATGAATGCGCTGAAAAGATAAAACATCAAGATCATCAAAACTAGATCTGGAACAAATAGGTAACAGACATCGGCCACCAACGGCGCCCGCCATGTCAGTTTGTAGATCTCGGGGGGATTGGGACGGGAATGTTAGTTAGCACAGGCTGCTACCAAGGGTGGGTTCTATACGATATCCACACCCCCGCGTGTGCCGGAAAACTACTTCTACTTGGGATTTTGTTAGTGGGAAAGGGTAATGGCCAGGATTCATCATAGAAGATGATGATGTGACCAATAATCAATAAATTTCGTTTAATAGGGTGGTGTATTATTCTCAAGGCAAACAATCGGATGCTGCGGATGAGACTATTCCCGTTTATTTGCTGTTGAGTTTAGCATAAATGATTCAATCTTAGACAGCCGGCTGTGGAAAGATAGAATCAAAATTATGTGTAATTAAAAGGTGAAATATTATACTCAGCGTAACATATTTACGTAGAGTTGACCTGAGACTATTTATACTTTTAAATTATTATAAGATGAGCGACCAATTAGTTACTGATGAGTTATGAGTTATCTGAAGGACTTGAACAATCTCGTTGAAACAATATTTGTCACCGTGCTTTACGAGCTATAATGCTAAAAGGTATTTTCGCTGAAAACGAATGGTCGAATATAATTTATATTTTGCTAACGCAATTAAGAACGAATCTTCCCATGAAACAATCGCGAATCATAGAACAAAGAGCTACAATTTCAAAAAAAAATACTATTTACAAAATTTAAATTTACATAAAAATAAAATTTTAAAAAATATGGGAGATGTTTGTAGAAATGAAAAAGACAACGAAAATTTAATTTACAAAAGGAATTTCTCCAAATTTAAAGGCATTTTCAGTAGACAGTTTTAAAGAAAAACAGGGCACATCATTTTATTTTGAAGCTTTATTAAGAAAACTGATTTGAAGAAATGTACATGGACGTTGTTTGGCCAATCCAGTACATGTATTAAACAACACTAGAAACAAGATCTACGACATTTTTAATACTTCAAAATTCAGGTATCTTTCTTCGTGAAATCTCATGCAAACGAAAAATTTTATGTATGAACGCTAGGGGGTACCAGCAGCTTAAGTAACACGAAAAAGGGCATAGAAAAGGTTGAGAACCGTTGAATTATAATATATTTCAACCTAAAAATAATATTATCATGGAGTTTCTGTTTGTAAATATTATTTCATTTGATAATATTTGAGATTCTCAACAACAACTTGCAATGATTTTTTTTTTTGCAAAGTTTTTTTTAAATGCTACAAAAAAGTCACTTGGAATACAGGCAATCACTTTTAGTTGGTTACTACATCAACACAAAAATTGAGATCATGTTGAAAATAAGGCCGATGCTAATATTTTCTAAAGTTTTTGTCCCTCGGCTCTGGCCGGGGTCAAGTGAGGGAACAATCCATAGTCTCAACATTTGAATGCAAAAAGTGTTCAAAAATGCATTTTACACTAGTTTATTTGTTTTGCAGCCATTAGTCTTCAAAAAATGTAAGATTTGACGGTAACAAAAAATTAAAAAAAAACTAAAGGCGTAAAATTTTAAAAAAGTAAACAACCCAAACATGCTTAAAAATGATTCCAAACGCAAGGGAATGCATTTTATATTGATTTCAGCTGATTGCACTTAAATTTCAATTGAAATTTTGATGTTTTTTGAAAAATATTTTTTTGCCCCCTGATTTTTCGGGGCAACTAACGAATTAACGAGTTTTTACATAAATGTTGATAACAATTTATATTTGCAAATCTTTTCTGCAAAATTAATAAATTGTAGTAATAATTAATCTCATTCTAAAAAATAAAACGATTTTTTTATTTTGAGTTTATAAAATCTACATGTATGATGATGTAAAATCCCAATCATTATGGAAATTAGATGTTTGGATTGGAAACAAATAAAAACGGCTTCGTTTACAACTGACTTACTTTTTACTCAAGATTTGAAAGCTTTCTTGAGGAATTCAAACTTTGAACCAAATGTATGCGTTTAAAAAGTATGTTGGTACTAACGTTAGCCTAAAAAAACATTGTAATTTGGTTTAAAAACATTTCGGAAAATTCCTTCTGGGCTCGGGAGAAAACCGGGAAAAAACCGGGAAATTGTAAATTGAAATCTGGTGGCCACCCTGTATTAAACGGAATGACTTTTGTTTAATGGTTGCTCATTCTGATCCGCACGCTGGATCAGAATGTTGGTAGCCAACAAACTGTTTAGGTACATAAAACAGTTTAATGTTATATTTTAATTAACCAAGCACATAACACTGAATCGAACTTACCCCAGCATAAATCTTCTTTAATTATTTCATTGTTTTGTAAGTTTTCCCAAGGTGAAAACCTTGGGGAGTCCTTTTTGTTTACGCGCTTATACCCTTCCCCCAGCAATTGTCTCTACTTACCTTAACTATTATTAAGGTAAGGCCGATTAATTCGAAAATATTTATATTTTCAACTCTGACTGTAGGTCCCCAATATGATTTGACCCTTGTGAATCCAATTTATTATTCAAAAATATGGTTAATGAAAATAAGCTTTTCAATTATTATATAAAAAAATGTTCCTAAGTGATGTTTCCACTGACATGCTGCGCCTTAAGTAAAAAATCTAACTAGGATTGAAAAACAAAAAAACTGTCTCAAAAACGTAAAACGATTCGCGATACTTCCAAAGTGAGCGCTCCGTGAGCGAAAAATGAGCGCGAGCGCGAGCGTGGGGCAAACGCGAGCTGAAAAAATCGGAGCAAACGTGAGCGCGGGCAAACGTGAGCTAGCTCGCGCAGCGCTCCTCCTCACGAATGAGCGAAAAATGAGCGCTCACGAGCGCGTGAGCGCGTGAGGAACGCAACACTGCCTAAAACATATCAAAAAATTCAAAAAATATTTAAATAATAAGGATTTTGGGAAATTAAAGAATTAAATAATAAAATAATTAATGATAAATAATTAAATAATTAAATAATTAAATAATTAAATAATTAAATAATTAAATAATTAAATAATTAAATAATTAAATAATTAAATAATTAAATAATTAAATAATTAAATAATTAAATAATTAAATAATTAAATAATTAAATAATTAAATAATTAAATAATTAAATAATTAAATAATTAAATAATTAAATAATTAAATAATTAAATAATTAAATAATTAAATAATTAAATAATTAAATAATTAAATAATTAAATAATTAAATAATTAAATAATTAAATAATTAAATAATTAATTAATTAAATAATTAAATAATTAAATAATTAAATAATTAAATAATTAATTAATTAAATAATTAAATAATTAAATTATTAAATAATTAAATAATTAAATAATTAAATAATTAAATAATTAAATAATTAAATAATTAAATAATTAAATAATTAAATAATTAAATAATTAAATAATTAAATAATTAAATAATTAAATAATTAAATAATTAAATAATTAAATAATTAAATAATTAAATTATTAAATTATTAAATTATTAAATAATTAAATAATTAAATAATTAAATAATTAAATAATTAAATAATTAAATAATTAAATAATTAAATAATTAAATAATTAAATAATTCAATTATTAAATTATTAAATAATTAAATAATTGGCTGACCATTTTTCAAGATTTTTTTCATAAGCTAATAAATAATATATATAATTTGCATAAATATTGCTTTTCTAACATTTCAAAATTTGTTTTCTTTTCTAATTTTTCGCAGGAGTTAACACCACGGCGGAGATTCCGGACTTTTGCATCGAGCTGCCGTCGCGGGAAACGCCGGCGAGCGAGGCGCTATTTGCATTTATCGACACCCTCAACGAGGACAAACCGTACCCGGCGTACATACAGGTCATTAGGTATGCAGACGCACCTTCAACTTGTTTATCTCTGTAATAAACAATGTTTTCCTCTTTTTCTTGACTTCTTTGCAATTCACAGAGACACAAGCCAATTCCGGTCGCTGTTTGTGGAAAAGTTCGTCGACGATCGGAACCAGAGTTCACTGTCCTACTACGAGTTCCTGCAACATCTGAGGACGCAGGTGAAGTAAATGCTGCGCGCACGATGCGTTTAGCAGAGGTATAAAGTAACAACGTGAAGGGAACGCAATTGGGGGGACGCAAAGTTTATGGGTAAACAACAATTTATACAGTAGAGATGCATTATCAATGGGTCGAGAAGCGAGGGGGCGCCAGTTTTTATCCACATCTGCGGAAACAGGACATAACGCTGTAGTTAATTGTGTATATTTAATAAAGCGAGAGTAAATATAATCTAGCTAATCAACGGTTGAAAGTGTAAAGAGAAACAACAAAGATATATATTAAAGATAATAAAAGAAACTGAAACTGTCGTAGATAAATGCAAAAAGGCTAACACAACACAACACACACACACACTCATTCATTTCTTTGACGACGACTGCGAACATTTTCTTTCTATCGACAAATAAAATAATGCAAATAATGTTTGGAAAAAATAAATAGGGAAACAGATCCTAAGCCACGGGATGGTGGGCGAAAGAAAATGTAATCAATTATAAAATTGTAAGATTAACCCTTTATACCCCATGAAAGAAAGCATAGATTTAGAGTAGCAATTATCCCAATTATTTAATCTTACTACGATGTTGAGCGAGCGAGCGAGAGAGAGAATGAGAGAGTTGTGTTTTTCAAACCAAACCGTTGCGATCGATTTTTTAAATTATACGATATTCCTGATCAAGTTCCAAAAATTCTACAAGCAGCAAAGCTTAAACTCTAAAGTTGTCCTTAGAAGTTTAATAACATTGCATCTAAATTATTTAATTCTATCGCTTAAAAGCGATTCCAAAAGCATCCTAAAGGCAGACCATTTTGGGCAGAAGGAAGGGTTTGGTGGAGAGTGATTGGTATTAGTGTATGTTTTTTTTTGTTTTACGTAAGTTTTGTATAGTTACATGTTACACAGCTCATTTACAGTTCTTGGAACCGTGGTCGTAACTAGCTAAGAAAATGCTATTGTTTCCTTTTTTGTGCGTTGGTTTAGTCTAAGCCGGTATGTTTCACATAGCAAACAACAAATTTATAGATTGCAGGTTAGATAAGGGAAGAAGAGGAAGAATATGGATAAGTAGGAAGGAAAACCAGCAGTCAAAGAGTGGGAAGGTGTGAAAACGTGAAGTATTTGGTGTATGCATGATGTTAATTATAATCAAATCTTATGAAGATATAAGTTATCGAAAGTAATAAATGAATTATGACCTCACACTTGTTTTTTTTCGAAATTCTTTCAGCGATGATGACCTTTCCCAAAATATGCATTTTATCTCCCGAGAAAGAAATTGAAATTTTTCGACCGTTTTCTGAACCAGTCGGAACCTTTCACATGATGGGCACTGATGGGCATATCTCTGCTTATATTGAACCAAAACTGATACTTCTTTATGGAACTGGTTCAGGAAATTGTTTTCTACAATGTGATTGATTCTAAAATGTTTCAAAATGTAATGGTGTAACGTGGCAGAGGATTGAAAAAATAATTTTCGGAGCCTATTGGGTAATAAACAGCTTATTAAATAAATAATCTATGTTTTGCATTGTTTAATGCTCAAATTTGTATCCGGACAATGTGTTACTGTAATTTCATGACAATTTGTACAAAGAAAAGATTTACTTTCGGTCGTATCGGGGTTTCCAGCTTGGATTTTGGGGTAATTTCAAAGAATGCTAGAAATCTGATAAATTTGTTTAGAATTTTTTTTTTAGTGGAGGTCAAATACTGGTCAAATATAGTTGGTTATAGTCCCCAAGGCATATTCATAAGAAATTTGAGTGATGTCAACATGAATGCACCGATTTTCTGTATTTTTTTTTAACAAATATCCCATAAAATCGAAAAAAATAATCTTCAAAAAAAAAGTTGCTCTTATCCCCACGACGAAATATTTCGGTATACCCCGCAAAATGTCGGGAAAGAGCCCTTCTTTCACGGTGCCAAATATCAGACAAACCGAATTTGTTATCTTTGAGGTCTCGAAAAAAATACACCGTGGGCAAAGAAACTCCCATTTCAAATCGTTTATTTTTGCATTTTGAGAAACATTGGTGTACTATTCTAATATTAAGCATAGATTAATACAAGTAACATTTTAGGCTTTATCAAAGCTGTCACAACCGCTATAAAACCTATCAGCCAAAACCAACATTAAAACCATTTAGTCGTAACAGCCTCCCCAGAACCCCGATAAACCTCTGTTAAAACCCAAAAGGACCTCCGGGTGTCCCGGCCTATTTATAAAACCTACGTAGGAGTTTAAGGCTTTAAATTTGAATTTTAACAACCTCCTCAAAGCCTTAATAAAACCTTTGTTAAAACCTTGTTAGGAGTTAGAGAAAAATGACACTTCATACGTCTTCAAACGTCTTATGCTAGACAAATTTATTCTGGCAAAAAAAAAATAGTCTTTGTCTTGCCAAATGATATAATGGAGATGGTTTGCAAAAATGGCGATGATGAAATAATATATATTGGAGGTAATTATACTAATTTGTAAGATTATTTCTCGCAGTTGGTGACTTAATTTCAGCTGCGGTTGAAATTTTATCGATAAATGTGCGGATGATAGAGCCAAAAAAATCAACACGCGTCATCAAAAACAATTTGTAATTACAATTTTTAATTAAAAAAATATTGTTTGCACTTTTTAAAAAAATAGTTCAACACATTTTTGAACGTCGATGGTTATACTAGTTATTTCAGAAATTCATCATAAATGTGTGTTTTCATCAAATCCTAATCAAATTTATTGGTTTTTCAACTTTTTCTACCAAGATGGTGGTCAGTCACAATCAATCAAACCATGCGTTTAGCGCCATATTTATGCATTGCTTTTTGGCCGCGTTAAATGCTTTTTTAGGAACTTATGGTTTCAAGTAAGCTTTTGGCATGCCTAAAGGCAATTGACAGCTACAACACCCTTGGTTTTAAAGAATCATGAGATAGAACCATTAGGCATGACATTGCCAACGGGTTTTCAAAACTCTCTTAAAACTTTCATAAAACCATATTGAAAGCCATTTGGCTTTTGTTGCCATCAGGTTTTATGTCCGAGGCATAAAACCTTATAAGAACCTTTAAATCAGCTCATGCTTTTTGGTTGCTGTGAAAGCCAACATAAAACTTACAAGCAATCAAGATGCTAACATAAAACTTCAATAAAACTAGGTGGTGGCTAGTTGGTTTACAAATGTTACCTGGGATTCTTCAGTTCACGTATCGGAAAGAATTTTTCTACGTTCATTTGACAGCAAACATACATCCTCATCCTATTAATTTAAAGAAGAAATTTTGCATGATAAGTTCTTCCATACAATTTTTGCAGTGTCCATACAAAAAGGCTATTAAAATATTCAAAAAACTGTATCTTGAAAACGGATTTTTCTGATCGTTTTGGTGTCTTCGACATAGTTGGAGGTATTTAAGACTTCTCAAAAAATAGTTATACACTAGGGTGACAATAAAAAATGACATCAGGAATACCCCCTGGCTCGATTCTTTAGTCAAAAATAAGTAACTGTGCCAATGTTGAGTCAAATCGGTTAAGGTGGGGAAAATCGCAAAAATGTATGGGGGAAAACATTGTTACAGTATTTTTATGCCAGGTGGCGCAGGTCTCACCCATTCTTGTAGGAAATTCAATTTCCTACAACTTTGTCGAAGGGTGCAAGAGGATCAGAGTTGATCCTGATTTTTGGTGATTTTTTTTTAGTAAAAAGTATTTTCTGATATACTTTTTAATTTTCAAGTATATAAGCCGATTTCTGTTCATCACATTGCTAATAACTCATCAGGATCAAACCAGATCTTCTTGCACCCTTCGTCAAAGTTGTAGGAAATTAAATGTTCTAGAACAGCGATTCTCAACGGGGGTACCGGGCCTACTTGATTTACATGGTAGGGGGTACCAGCCTAGAAGAAGGTTGAGAATCGCTGTTCTAGAAGAATCCCACACTTGGGCAATTTTGGGCGAGACAAGCGCCACCTGCTGCCAAAATCCTAAAGCGATGTTTCTTTCCATACATTTTCGCGATTTTCCCCATATCTCGGATTAGTTTTCAAAAAGACGTAAGAGCCAATGGTAAACAAAGCCTTTTTTGCATCGGTATTCGACCTACTTGCGAAAAACCAATTTCAAAAATGCTTAAGATTGTTCATCTACACGTCCTTAAGTGCCCCAAACTAAAAATAAATTAAATTTTGTTACAATTTGGAGAAAAACGAATATTAGTGTCGGAGGTCACGGTGGCTCTTTCGGCTTTTTGAAAACTCACCCGTTAAACTTCAACGATAAAAAGTGACCCCTAAACCTTACCGATTTGGCTCAAAATTGGCACAGTTCCTTATTATTGCTAAAAGAATCGAGCCAAGGGGTATCTCTTGAGATTTTCCAAAATTTTCAATTTTTCTTGTCACACAATTGCAGATAGACCATTAATGTGCCATGCGCTCCCTTAAATAAATACGCGGTTTTCCCGCGCAATGATTTGTTTACATTCTTCGTGAAAGCTTCGTTCAGTTCAAACTTCCCCTCAAAAGCTCTCTCCGCAATGAGAGCCATTTTCTAGCGAGCGCCCATAGAGAACATAAAATCACTTTAGTGCGAGCGAATCGTGCGAGCTTTTCCTTACGTTGAATTTCGCATGCTGACGAGGTGAACAACACTCACAATTTGGGGTTTTCCCTCTGTGGAAAAGCTTTCGACACACGCACCCAACACCAACAGGCTGGCTAACCGACCAACAGGTGCTTTAAGCTACGACCAGCCACCCCCCAATTCGATAGGACCGACCGTTTGCGGTTTTGCTGTCCTGTTCTGGTTCTGCTGGTGCTTTTGCGGTGGAGGCAAATTTCGCTCCATCAGGCAGAGTCACACCGAATTGGTCATTAGGAGGACGACTTTCGGGCCCGTTGAGTTGGTATGCAAATATGGTGGTTTGTGGCCAAGGTTTTTCTTCCTATTTTTTCATTCAAAATTGAGCGCAAAAGCGAGCACGAAGAACTGGGTTTTTCACTTTGTCCAACGGAAATTGCGTGCGAGAGTCAGGTGAACAACCTGTGTGCGTGTGTGTGTGTGTTTGTTTATTTTGGGAGTGAATATTGAGGGTGGGAGAGGGAGTGTTTATGGCATTGAGGAGGTGGCAGTGGCCCGGATTTTGGGAAGACAGCAGCAGCAGCACCAGCCACACCGAGTCCTTTTGAGCTAGATCCAGGGCTCGCCGGGTCGGAAAGGTTGGTTCTGTTTGTGTGGTGGAAGGTTAGATAAGGGCTCGCAGGATTTATTCGTAATCAGGGAGTTGAGTAGATTTTTTGTATCAATTTGGTTGTAGAATTTTGTTTTACAATAATTATATTTAAATTATTATTTTTTGTGTTAAGGGTCCACAGCAACCAAGGAAGTTGTTGTCTTCTTATTTTAAAATTGTCAAACTTATGGACCCAATCCTGCAACAACTAAATTATTTTGTAGTCCATACTTTAGGGGATGAATTAAAAATCATATCTAGAGATCTGTAACAAAAATCATGGTTCAAAAGCTCTGGTTGATGTGTACCGTTAAATCACAGATTACTATTCAGAAATGTGAAACTGGTTCGATTCTTTAGGCAAAAATAAGTCAAAATCAAAATCAAATTATTCGCTCTACAACATTGCCTCGGTCCCGCCCGTGTGGATCAATCGGACCGCGCACTGGACTCACAATCCAGAGGTCGCCGGTTCGAATCCCGCGGCGGGCGCTCTAAAATTCTTTGTGTAAATATGGGTATTCGGCGCCGTCGCTCCGTGCCATACTTTCATACACTTAGGAGCCCAGGGCGGCGAAGTCCTTGTAGATAAAAAGGAAGACACTAGTGGTTGGTACTAGCAATGGTGGCCGATAGCTATAAAGTTAACTTCGTTTCGCATTGCCTTGGCGTTCTCGATTGCGAGATTCCTACTCGAAACTAGGTGTCCGAAGGCTTAATTGTTGAGGCAATTGCAAACCTCTTTTCACACCTTAGCTTCCATCCAACCCGGGATTCGAACTTTGGCCTTTGGATTGTTAGTCCAACTGCCTACCAGCGACTCTACCGAGACAGGACCCAGGGAGACGACTCCTACACCTGGACTGAGCTAACGACCTAACCTCTAGGTTAGACCGGGGCCAACATTTACTTCCCCATCCGACGGAAGGCGTGATCAGACAAATCTCGTCTCGAAAAATGCCACCGGGACCTTCTGGGATCGAACCCAGACCGACTGGATGAGAGGCACTACGCTTACCCCTACACCACGGTTCCCGGCAAAAATAAGAAACTGTGCCAATTTTGTGCCAAACCGGTTAAAGTTCACTTTTTATCGTTGAAGTTTATATATAGTTTATATATGCACTTAAAAAAAACAGATGGCAGCACGATGTAACGCCACGTCCATATGGGGAAAATCGCGAAAATATATGGGGAAAAACAACGCTTCAGAATTTTGGCAGCAGGTGGTGCAGGTCTCGCCCAACTTTGTTCAAGTGTGAGATTCTTGTAGGAAATTCAATTTCCAAAAAAAATCACCAAAAATCAGGATCAACTCGGATCGTTTTGCACCCTTCGACAAAGTTGTAGGGAATTGAATATCCTACAAAAATCTCACACTTGGACCTGCGCCACCCGGCAGAAATACTGAAACGATGTTTTTCTGCATACATTTTTGAGATTTTCCCCATATAAACTTCAACGATAAAAAGCGACCCCTTAACCTTAACCGATTTGCCTCAAAATTGGCAAAGTTACTTATTTTTGCCTATAGAATCAAGCCAGTAGGTATCTCTGATGTCGATTTTTTATTATTGTCACCCTAGTAAGCACTCATGTATTGGATTATACCTGTTTGGAAAACTGTTAAGGCAATTTAAGTGATTTCCCTTCCTCTTCAAAATGTCTCCAAAAAATCAAAATGCAAATGAAACAGTTGCTGAAAATTTAAATATTTATTGATTTTTTTTAAATCGATTGTAAACTATTTAATTGAAAATTATTTGCTTATTTTCATCCATTCACATTTATTGAAACTCAGGTTCGTTTCAAGATTTCTGAGCTTATTAGGCATTCAAACTTTGTGTTTCAATTTTCCCCACTTGTTATTGAGATAAATTAGTGATTTCCAAACAACGTACCTAACAAAGGGTTTGCCCAGTTCGTGGACTCGCTCTTAACTAAACTAAACAATGTTAAAAGGTGACTGAATCAAAATTTAACATCACAACATGCCAAAAATAAAAATTTAGACAGCATATGTATATCTGTGAACGTCTTTATCACAGAATTTAGTGACGATAGTTTAGCTTAAATGTATTTACTTAGCTTGAATATTTGTTTTCTATGTTAAGACTTAACTATGCTTTTTTTAAGATAACATTAAAAAAAATATATCTTAGTTAAAAAATAAGTATAGAAGATCAGTTTTGAAAAAAGTCAAAAATTATATGAAACAGAAAAAAATAACAAAAAAGTACAGTCATCCCACATATTCGGAACAACCACAAATTCGGTTTGCCCACAAATGCAGTTTTTCTGTCGACCCTACTTTTTTTAGGACCTCCATTTGAACATTCTCTTGCTATTTCACTAAGAATAGTAGCACTTTTTGAACAACAAACCTCAAGACTATTTTATCCTGAGCAGCAAAACATTGCCTCTAAATTGCCTGTTCCATGATTGTGGGATGTTATTGTGCCTCCCACAATTGCGGAACACCTGAATTTAACTGATATTTTCACAAAAAAAGTTAGCAGACCATGTATAAAACATCACTAAGCTTGAGTTTCATTGGTTTCAGTTTGTGAAGTCATTATTTTGTTAAAAATGTGTACTTTTGGAGAGAACCAAAGTTTGTTTACATCCGTAAGAAAAAAGTGTTCCGAATTTGTGGATTTCAAGGGTCAATGTTTTTCTTTAAAAACATGATATAAAACGTAAAAATTTACAATCGGTCGATACATCAATCGAAAGATCACAAGAAAAGCTTTCACATGAAGGTAAAAGCAAATCATTATGTGGGTAATTCTCCGCCAACTCACACAGCAGTTGCCCCGACCCCTCTTCGATTTGCGTGAAACTTTGTCCTAAGGGGTAACTTTTGTCCCTGATCACGAATCCGAGGTCCGTTTTTTGATATCTCGTGACGGAGGGGCGGTACGACCCCTTCCATTTTTGAACATGCGAAAAAAGAGGTGTTTTTCAATAATTTGCAGCCTGAAACGGTGATGAGATAGAAATTTGGTGTCAAAGGGACTTTTATGTAAAATTAGACGCCCGATTTGATGGTGTACTCAGAATTCCGAAAAAACGTATTTTTCATCGAAAAAAACACTAAAAAAGTTTTAAAAATTCTCTCATTTTCCGTTACTCGACTGTAAAAAATTTTGGAACATGTCATTTAATGGGAAATTTAATGTACTTTTCGAATCTACATTGACCCAGAAGGGTCATTTTTTCATTTAGAACAAAATTTTTCATTTTAAAATTTCGTGTTTTTTCTAACTTTGCAGGGTTATTTTTTAGAGTGTAACAATAATCTACAAAGTTGTAGAGCAGACAATTACAAAAATTTTGATATATAGACATAAGGGGTTTGAGCATGAGCATGAGCATGAGCATGGTTGACTGCCAATGAGCTGCTACTCCGTTATTGACGGATCAGCTGAAGTTACACAATGAACCAACAGATGATTAGTGGGAGCTAATCATCCTCACTGTATAACCCCTGAAGATCTCTGCTTCAAGTCAATACCGGCGCCCCCCCAAGGAGATGCAGTTCAACAAAGGTAGGAATGTTAGTCCGATAGTTGAAGTTGCAGACTCATCAGACACAGAGTTTGTCACTCTATACCTGTTGACACCGCATGAGACCGTTGAATCCACAGCATCTCCTTCAAGCATCACGGGAAGTGGGGGAATTGTGTTAGTAGGGGAAGGAAAGGGAAGGTCAGGATTCATCTTGGTAGATGATATGACCAGAAAGTGAAACATAATCGTTGCCTTCCGAGCTACGACGCTATAAGAAGGACTTTTCACATCTTACCGCCGGCGTGCCATCCGAGCAACGATGCTATGGGAAGGACTTTCAAAATTAAATGTTATTGCATTTATCGATTTATTCGGCGACGTGCAATTTTAAATAGATCAGGGAAACATAATCGTTGCCTTCCGAGCTACGACGCTATGAGAAGGACTTATCAATTCCTCAATCGCGATTTTTCACTTCTACCGCCGGCTTGCCATCTGAGCAACGATGCTATGGGAAGGACTTTCAAAATTAAATGTTATTGTATTTATCGATTTATTCGGCGACGTGCAATTTTAAATAGATCAGGGAAACATAATCGTTGCCTTCCGAGCTACGACGCTATGAGAAGGACTTATCAATTCCTCAATCGCGATTTTTCACTTCTACCGCCGGCGTGCCATCCGATCAACGATGCTATGGGAAGGACTTTCAAAATTAAATGTTATTGTATTTATCGATTTATTCGGCGACGTGCAATTTTAAATAGATCAGGGAAACATAATCGTTGCCTTCCGAGCTACGACGCTATGAGAAGGACTTATCAATTCCTCAATCGCGATTTTTCACTTCTACCGCCGTCGTGCCATCCGAGCAACGATGCTATGGGAAGGGCTTCCAAAACTAAATGAAAGTGAATATACACACGACGACGTGAATCCCTTTTTCAGTTAAATCCAGAAATCTCCACCACTTTCTCGTGGATTCTCGCGCGCGACGTCACACACCGATCCCCCCGACGAACACCACACGACTAATGGCCCAACTTCCAAGGCCTTGACCCGAACTTCTTTTCAATGATTCCAGAATCTTCCACAACTTTCTCGCGGATTCTCGCGCGCGACGTCACACACCGATCCCCCCGACGAACACCACACGACTGATGGCCCAACTTCCAAGGCCTCGACGCGAACTTCTTTTCAATGAATTCCAGAAATCTTCACAACTTTCTCGCGGATTCTCGCGCGTCGGGTCACACACTGATCCCCCCGACGAACACCACACGACTAATGGCCCAACTTCCAAGGCCTTGACCCGAACTTCTTTTCAATGATTCCAGAATCTTCCACAACTTTCTCGCGGATTCTCGCGCGCGACGTCACACACCGATCCCCCGACGAACACCACACGACTGATGGCCCAACTTCCAAGGCCTCGACGCGAACTTCTTTTCAATGAATTCCAGAAATCTTCACAACTTTCTCGCGGATTCTCGCGCGTCGGGTCACACACTGATCCCCCCGACGAACACCACACGACTAATGGCCCAACTTCCAAGGCCTTGACCCGAACTTCTTTTCAATGATTCCAGAATCTTCCACAACTTTCTCGCGGATTCTCGCGCGCGACGTCACACACCGATCCCCCCGACGAACACCACACGACTAATGGCCCAACTTCCAAGGCCTTGACCCGAACTTCTTTTCAATGATTCCAGAATCTTCCACAACTTTCTCGCGGATTCTCGCGCGCGACGTCACACACCGATCCCCCCGACGAACACCACACGACTAATGGCCCAACTTCCAATGCCTTGACCCGAACTTCTTTTCAATGATTCCAGAATCTTCCACAACTTTCTCGCGGATTCTCGCGCGCGACGTCACACACCGATCCCCCGACGAACACCACACGACTGATGGCCCAACTTCCAAGGCCTCGACGCGAACTTCTTTTCAATGAATTCCAGAAATCTTCACAACTTTCTCGCGGATTCTCGCGCGTCGGGTCACACACTGATCCCCCCGACGAACACCACACGACTAATGGCCCAACTTCCAAGGCCTTGACCCGAACTTCTTTTCAATGATTCCAGAATCTTCCACAACTTTCTCGCGGATTCTCGCGCGCGACGTCACACACCGATCCCCCGACGAACACCACACGACTGATGGCCCAACTTCCAAGGCCTCGACGCGAACTTCTTTTCAATGAATTCCAGAAATCTTCACAACTTTCTCGCGGATTCTCGCGCGTCGGGTCACACACTGATCCCCCCGACGAACACCACACGACTCTGATATATAGACATAAGGGGTTTGCTTATAAACATCACGAGTTATCGCGATTTTACGAAAAAAAGTTTTGAAAAAGTTACTTTTTGCGTTTCTCTTTGTTTCGTCGTCCGTGTCTGTCGCGGGTGACCAGGAACGGCCATGATCGATGACAAACAACTTTTTCAAAACTTTTTTTCGTAAAATCGCGATAACTCGTGATGTTTATAAGCAAACCCCTTATGTCTATATATAAAATTTTTTGTAATTGTCTGCTCTACAACTTTGTTGAACATTGTTACACTCTAAAAAATAACCCTGCAAAGTTAGAAAAAACACGAAATTTTAAAATGAAAAATTTTGTTCTAAATGAAAAAATGACCCTTCTGGGTCAATGTAGATTCGAAAAGTACATTAAATTTCCCATTAAATGAAATGTTCCAAAAATTTTTACAGTCGAGTAACGGAAAATGGGACAATTTTTAAAACTTTTTTAGTGTTTTTTTCGATGAAAAATACGTTTTTTCGGAATTCTGAGTACGCCATCAAATCGGGCGTCTAATTTTACATAAAAGTCCCTTTGACACCAAATTTCTATCTCATCACCGTTTCAGGCTGCAAATTATTGAAAAACACCTCTTTTTTCGCATGTTCAAAAATGGAAGGGGTCGTACCGCCCCTCCGTCACGATATATCAAAAAACGGACCTCGGATTCGTGATCAGGGACAAAAGTTACCCCTTAGGACAAAGTTTCACGCAAATCGAAGAGGGGTCGGGGCAACTTTTCCCGATTTCGTGTGAGTTGGTAGAGAATTACCCATGTTCAACTATTGATTTTCTATGAATTTTTGAACATTGGCTGATCTGGAATCCGTTCCGAATATGTGGGATGACTGTACATTCAACAAAACAAGTTTCCACTGTTTCCAAGAAGCACTCACCGTGTTCAATCAATTGCCGTCATTCGTTTGTTGTCACTCACGCGTACATTCCAACCGTTGCGTTTTTGGAGATGAAATAATTTAGAGGAAGCGCCACCACACACGCCAAACAGACGAAATGATGGATGTTGTTTCGTCAGGCAGCAACATTTCGCCACGCGCAGCGAGTTTAGTGTTTTGGTGTAGGTACGTTATATGAAATGGATGCTTTCTCTCGACATGTACGATATTTGTTGGTTTTCTACGGTTGAAAATGTTTACTAACATCACAGAACAAAAAGATCACCTTTAGATTTATTTTTGTTTTACAGTTATTTTATTATTTTTTAAATTTTAGTATTTTGTTAATTTCAAATGAAACTTTTCACAATCATATAATTATAGGTTCGCATTATTTAACGTTCTATTTTTGTAAAAATATATATTTTTAATATTGTTAAGTATTGAGTTAGCTTTTTATGGAAAAACTAAACAATTAAATACAGTTCATTTCCACAGATAATTTTTTTATATAAAGTAACAGACATGGAAAACTTGCATAAAAGTATAAAACTATTTTTAAACTAATCGATTAAACTCTTTATATATATTTATTTTACTGTGTAGCAAAACCATGTAACAGGTAACATACCGCAGTCATCGTCACTCGTCAGTGCCTCCAATATTGAATGTTGCTCAAAGCAAGCGTTCGTTGGCAGCGAATATTTCAAGCATATCTCACCATGTAGAAGCGCGAAAATGAAATGAAAAATGCGAGTTCATATTTTCTATGAAAGCAAACATCGCAGCGGCATGACAGGGAGGATTTAATGCGGATTATTGGGAGCTTCCTCTCTTTTTTTTTTGCATTTCACTTTTCGGTATCTTCTTGTGGGAAAGGAAGAGGGGGAGGGTGGCCCCGGAATTTTGGCCGGAGATATTTCCCGGGTAGGGCTTTAAGCTTGCTTAAGAGTCGTTGAGCGGCGTTAAGGTGACGGATAAAGTTGTGCATTTTCAGGTGAGTTTCGTGGTGTTGAATTATAAAATCATTCGTCAACAAATTTAAAATCGTTGAGCAAACTAAGTTGCAAGAAACATCAAACATAATTTTCTTGTTTTAAAATAAAGGGTAGTTAGTTTCGACTATTCGGAAAGAAATATATAAAAAAATAATTGTAGCAATACCATTTACTATAATGCAAATTTATTATATTTTTATGATAAAAGTATAACATTTTGTTACTTTAATATATTTCGCTGAGGAATAATTCACAACCGAGTCAATTATAACAATCATTTTTTAAAGTTTTAGCGTATCACATTTAGGTAGGTTATCAATTTCGTTCTTATTTTGAAATCACCAACAAATAAACTATATTAATATAATATTTTTAGTTGTCTAGCAGGTTAGAAAAATCATTTGCACGGATTTAAAATTATTACGAAATCGAAATTTTCTTTACATTTATGATATTTAATCATATTCACAAGCAAATGGATTGAACTTGGGGTATTACATTGACTTTTTTCATAGTTCCTTGAAGAGACCATCCGTAAACCACATGGACACATTTTTTTAGAAATCTCAGACTCTCTCTCCCCCCTCCTCCCCCTTGTGGACCATACAAAAAAAAATAAAAAAAACACTTGTTTGTTAGGAGCGTGGACAATTCTGATTTAGATTTTTTGGATTATAATTCTTTTCTGGAAAATTTCAAGTAGGTAGTAAAGTTTTGTGATCTGCCAAGTCTGTCATAAAATTTCAAGATGCCAGTGAAATTTATAAAAATAACGAGTAATCACTTATTACAATTCAGCGGGCCAAAATTCATAAATAAAAATAAACTTAATTAGACAAATATTTTTTGATTTATTTTGAAGTTGTATGCGCATGAGCTTTTCCCTTCAAAAATGAAAAAATGCTAAATTGATTTGAGTGTAAAGGAGTACATACTCATGAATTTCCTGCTCCATAAAAATATGTTTTGTGAAATACAGTCCAGACTCGATTATTCGAAGCCTCGATTATCCAAAGTTTCAATTATCGGAAGTTCAATTATCCGGATAATCAAATCGTGATAAATTTTTTTTTGTGTTTTTTTATTTTCTTGCTTTTCACATCAAATTTGAGTTTCGACCCAAATAGTTATTTGCCTATTAAATTACAATTTTTTTTGCAATTCCTTCGTGAAACTACTTACTTTTCCTGTCATTCTTGAACGACGAAATAGCCTACTTTTCTGTACCAAAAATAACAGAATCGAATAGCAACACTTTTCAAATTAAATGCTGAAAAGTTACACTTTTCAACTTTTTTTTTTATTTAAACGATTTATTGACAAAATACATGAAAATTTGACTTAAAATTTCACTCAATGGGTGTTTTTTCGGAATTACAAAAATGTTGTATGGAACTCGTTGCAAAACTTGATTTTTTCAGCACCCTTCGGTGAACCTCGTTGGATAAATGTACGACTCGTGCTGAAATCCTCTTTTTGCAACTAGTTGCATAAACTATTTTAAATTTCATAACCGCCATTTTGGGCGCCATCTTGGAAATTAAAATTCTATACCGCTTTAGCGTAGTTAAGGGGTCATACTTAAGCTCGACAATCACAAATCAGACAACGAATAAAAAAATGGCGATTTGATTATCCGAGGTGAAATTTTCCAAGGCCCTCGATAATCCCACATATTCGGAACACCCTTTTGCTATTTCACTTGTAAAAGAAGTACTTTTAAAACAAAAAACTGCATTTCAAGACTATTTTATTCAGAGCAGCAAAACACTGCATCCAAATTGCCTATTCCATAATTGTGGGATGTTATTGTGGAAAACCTGAATTTAACTGATATTTTCACAAAAAATGTTATCAGACCATTCATAAAACATAACTAAGCTTGAGTTTCGTTGGTTTCAGTGCGTGAAGTCATTATTTTGTAAAAATTATGTACTCATGGAGAGAACCAAAGTTTGTTTACATCCGTAAGAAAAAAGTGTTCCGAATTTGTAGATTTCAAGGGTCAAAGATTTTCTTCAAAAACTCGATATAAAAGTTAAAATTTGCAGTTGTTCGATACAGCATTCGAAAGATCGCAAGAAAAACTTTAAATTGAAGGTAAAAGCGAATCATTAAGTTCAATTATCGATTTGCTATGATTTTTTTTAACATTGGTAGATCTGTAAACTGTTCCGAATATGAGGGACGACTGTATTTAAATTTACAAAAAAAAAAAGAAATGGCAATCAATCGTGAAACCAAAAAAAGCAATTTTTGCTGAATTTGGACGCCAACTTAGACAACTTTTGTGCATCTTAATCAATCAATTTGGGAAAGAAAAATGCCTGAATTCTAAGATGTTTTCCATGTTGTTGACATTAGTATAACTGTAATCATTCCTTGATCATTTACTTTTTGATTATTTTTTTTAATTGTGATGAAAATCTAGTTTTTAATGTATTTAAAAAATACTCTATTTTATTTGTCTTAATCATTTGAACTTGTAAATATAAATTTCTATTTCAAACAAATTGTTTCTAAAATTGCATTCAACTCAAAACAGTGACTTTACTCAGCTCGAACGGTGCATCAGCTTCGAGGGAACACACAAATTGATTCTCATTAGTTATTCGAAGCAGCAGAATGTGGTGCATGAATCAGAATAATCTTGAGCGAAAAACACACATCTGGTGCAACGTTTTCTACCAGTCTGGGGTCTGGTATCTAGCAGAAGAGATTAGTTTTGTGCTCAATTTGAACAGAAATGTTATACCAATTAGGGAGAGAAATTCCATTTCTCACATGTTGTACCCCTCATGCATATTTAATTTCAACATAGGGCGAAAACAAACATTGATTTCAGCAAAAAAAGTTGTTGAATGAATTTAAATTTAAGAAGTTTTGCATTGAATAAATTTAACAAAACCAAATTGTCAAAATTTGTAGAATATTTCAATCCCCTATAGATCAACAAGACGTGAATTCCCAAAAGATTCTTCTAGGAAATTAGTGCTGTCAGCTTCAAAGAATGAAATGCACAAAAAGTAGGAAACTGCTATTCGATTGTTTCGTTTGGATTCCAGTGAAATGAAACGAACGAATGGGGAAAATTTCCACCAAATTAAAACTGATTTGCATGCAAAAAAGTGTTTACCTGGAAAAGAAGCACAAAAGATTGTTCGTGCTGCTGATGAATTATTACCTTCCTCGAATTTCCAACTGGTGAGTTTCATCGAATTCGCAATGTTTCCAGCCTCAGCATTGAACGATACAAATGCTCGTCATATTGACTGTAGCAAAAAAATGATTTTAATAATTAAGAGCTTCCGATAATTATGATGGTGCAGTAGAATTGATCAATTTGCATTTGTTTAAAAAGCTTATTAAAAGAAAAAGTTTATTTTTTTATTTGAAGATATTTCTATTGAATAAAAATTATACTAAAAAAAATAACAAATTTTCTCCACAAAATGCATCACCCTAACGGAGATGAAAATTAAGGACGAGCAGGAATCAATCGGCACGTGGATTCGGCGTGATGTGTGTTATGACGATTGTCAGCCCGTACAGTGAGCTCGGTGCTCGCAAAATGACCAGTAAATTATTCATGCCAGACGAGACAGACTAGCGACACACGATCGGGAAAATCCATTAACCTCGGAATGGAAATGAATTGATTTTTTTTGGTTCTGATTCAGCAAATGGTTTCATGTTGTTGGCAGTGAAAAAAAGTTTGATTTTTTCTGGGTACAATTTAACTGAAATGTGATGCTTTTTATTGAGATATTATGAAACTACCTTTCCGATTGTAACATGTGTGATTTCCATACGTACAAAATTGATAGTGTTAGCTGAAATAGATTACAGTTTTCCAACTACTTTCTAAAAACCTAACCAAAACGAAATGTTTTGAATATTCCGTTCAACCATATAGAGCACCCGTTGAGCCCTGGAAGCTGAGCTAAATTAGAGCTTTGTTTCCGCGTTTCAGGCGGCAACAGCAACCATGCAGTCAGTGTTACACGGTTTTGAAGGACCGTACGGAAGGTGGATTATATTTCCATCGCCGGACAGGGACAAAAACAAGGGGTTCGTGCATCCTCCCAGCGACTCCCATTAGAACGTGCCCAGCCCTTGTGTCCGTGTGTTCGAACGTGGCGAGGCTAGAAGCTAAGCCTTCATCTCGTGATGATGGGGAAATAGGGTGACACTGTTTTTGGGTAATTGATTTTATTAGTTATGAACTTTTGAAAAAAGGTAATTCATAAACAGTTAAGCATGATTTTTACACTTAAACCAAGATTAACCATAATTAGTTGATCACCCTAAGGTCACACGTGTTGCACGAGACCGTCTATCGTGAACCCGGGATCTAAGCCATTTGAGCTGGGGCCTTTTTTTCGGGGTGTTCCTGCCATTTGCAGCGTAGCATCAACAAATAGTAGTGGCAGTGGACGGGGTTCCCTGTTTTGGTCGGTGCAGGATACAGGATACCCATCCATGGGAATCGTGTACGCCGGAGGTAACTTTTTATGGCCGCTCCTAAATACCGGGTGGAAGGGCTGGATTACTTTTTACAGGACTTGTTCCGGGTGGAAAATTTATTTTTTGACTAGTGTTTGGTGGTGGAAGTGAACCGAGTGTTTTCCAGAATTTACAAACATATTTCAGTTAATGGTTGGTGGAACTTGTGAGCTACAGAATTCAAGAGCAGCATTTTTTGTCATGTTGGATTACTTAGTCCATTTAAAGTATAACTTCATGTTCTGCTAGTTCTAGTTGGTTCCCGTGGTCAGAATGAGCTCAAATTTGGAATTTAGCCTAATGATGGGTTAATCTTTAATTCAGGTCAATCAGATTTGGACCACCCTAATGTGCCCTCCCTTCTGTCAGAGCCTGGTCAAGCAACTGATTTAGATTTACATAGAAGTTGTTTACGTAACCTTCAAGTATCAAGGTTACGTTGTGTCATGTGAAATTACATATTTTTCGGTGTAGATTTTGCTTTTGGGTCAACTTTGAATCTCATGTTACATGAGCAATTATCTGTGATTTCAGCCTTCGGTTATTTTCTGCATTTTTTATCTGCGTGATACTTTGTAGGTACCATCCTTGTGACCAAAGAAGACATTGTTTTGTCTTCGGTTCGTCCATACAGTTTTCCATACAAGTTTGACAGCTGTCCATGACACCAATTTTTTTTCACTGAAATTCAATAAAGTTTTACTGAATTTTAATCTGCTGAAATTATAGTAAATTTTGTGTTGCCATTTCAGTAAAATAAATAACTGAATGTGATTCAGTAATCATCACATTTGCTGAAATTCGGTAATAAACAAAAACATTACTTAAAAATCAGTAACTACATATCTGTCAAACTGAAATGTCACTTCTGACTTATTGTTTGGATGCTGCCGAGAGAGAATCCTTTTTCAAATGAGTTGTTTTTACAATTTTGTATTGTGATCTTTTGAAATAAAGGTAAGCAAAATGTTAATAAAAATTGCCTCGATGCTAACCACATGTGTTTTAGGTTTGGACGATTGATGAAATAAATTAATTAATAACAGTATTTTTAATGACAAGCAAAATCAAAATTGGATAACTGAAATACCAGCAATGATTGCTGAATCATCTGCCACAAGAAAATAACTGAATTTTCAGCAAAATAATTTGACGTTTCTTTTGCTGAAATTTCAGTAGTTTTGACAACCATTTCACTGGAATGTCAATAAATCATCTGTCAAATTGACAAATATCAGTTAACTGAGAATTCAGTAAAATCCAAATTACTGAATCGTTTACTGAAATTTTTGTAGATGAAAATTCAGTTAAACTTTACTGAATTTCAGCAAAAAAAAATTTGGTGTGAACGATTCAGTAATTTAGATTTTACTGAATTCTCAGTTAACTGATATTTGTCACTTAGACAGATAGTTTACTGAAATTTCAGTAAAATGGTTGTAAAAAAACTGAAATTTCAGCAAAAGACGCGTCAAATTATTTTGCTGGAAATTCAGTAATTTTCTTGTGTCAGTTTGAAAGATCATTTGCTGAAGATTCAGCAAATGTTGCTGGCATTTCAGTTATCAAAATTTGATGTTGCATGCCATCAAGAATGTTTCCAGGACTGTTATTTATACGTTTATCTCATCAATCCTCTAATCCTAATAAAAATAGGTGGTTAGCATCGAGGCATTTGTTATTTACATTTTTTTTTACCTTTGTTTCTAAAGATCACAATACAAAATTTAAAAAACACAACACTTTTCAAAGAGGATTTTCTCTCGGCAGCATCCAATAAGTCAAAAGTGACATTTCAGTTTGACAGATATGCAGTCACTGATTTTTCAGCAATGTTTTTGTTTATTGCCGAATTTCAGCAAAAGTGATGATTACAGTATCGCATTCAGTTACTTATTTTACTGAAATGTTAATCCAAAATTTGCCGTGCATACAAAAATGGAATGTAATATTCAGAAATCTGTACCTTGCAAAGAAATTTTTACAATTGGTTTGGTGTCTTCGGTAAAATTGTATGTATTAGAAAGGACTTTGTAAAAATAGATACACGACAAAAAAAATCTGAATTTTAATTAACTTTTTGTTACGAAAAAGTGAAATTAAAAAAATTGGGTATGGCTCAGCAATAAAAAATCGACATTGTTACACTATTTTTTTATGACTATAATTTTAAATGTTAAAACGAATTTGCAATCGATTTTTTTTTTTAGAAAGAGCACCGTTTATGAGTTACAGCCGCTTTAAAGTTTTTTTTTAGGAAAGACTTAAATTTTCGGTCTCAAAAATAGAGGTTGCCATGTTTGCCAAGCAATTTTTTTTTTGAAAAAATAAAAAAAAATCATATAAAATTAGTTTTTGGGCAAGCTTAGGCCAACCCCAGTTTTTCACTGAAATTTGTTTAGTTAAAAATTAAAGAGACAAATCTATCTTTTTCAAAACGGAGCAACATATTTTAGTGTCAGGTTATAAGAAATTTATTTATTTTAGACAGAATTTATTTTATTGAATTTCCTGACAATAGCATAATTTTAAATGTCGGGTATAAATGGTATGGAATCATCTTGAGCAACCATGCGCACCCACGTTTATCTGTGGGGGTAGCAACTAAAAGGGTTGTGCATGGTTGTTTAAAATGAATCCATAGATTTATACCCGAAATTTGCAATTTTAATTATTGGCAGGCAATTATTTCTATTTGAATTCTGTCGATTGTAGCATGTTCAGGAAGCCCAAATCTATCATACCTTGAAACTGAAGCGTGTAATTTTTTCAAACAACCTAATTTTTCAAGAAATTGCTGAAAATTTGGTGTAACACTAAACAAGTGAATAAACCCACCAAGGTGTCCATTTAATTGGATCAGTAAAACTCAGAACTTTGCCCCTAATCAATTACATCAAACTCATAAACGTCAACCGGTTGTCCTTGTCAACTTTGGGGACCTTCGAGGAAGTCCGAAAACTTTTCCGAATTGTTTCTACTCTGCTCATCGATGAAGGACGTACTTTTGCAGAAATTATCTGAGGAGTTCAAAAAGAAAAACAGCTCCATACAGAGATATAAGAGAACGACGACGCAAAACTCGATTGACCTTTCCTCAGTCGGTTTCAGTTAGCCCCGTGAAGACAGAGTTCTCCTGACCGTGGTTCCTGTCTGCTGAACGTCGTGAAAATCTAGAAGAAAAAACAATCGGTAAGGAAAAAAACCCAAAGCAATAAAGCATAAGTGACCGTGCCCAGGCTGAGAGTGTTTGTCGTGCAGTTCGGGGGAAAAAAAGTTTTTTTCTTTTCTTCCGTTGAAACTTACTCAATTGCTGGCGAAACTTCTGGGAAGGGTTTATTTATTTTTGCTTGTAGGTAAGGGACGAAAGCCTTTTTTCGTAATACTATAGCTTAACGATGTGGGTGGGAAGGGTTAATGAGGGAAAACAATTTCGTAGAAGAGGTATAGGCAGCGGTGAAAACAAACAAAATTAACACCATATTAAAGTAAGGAGCTCGACCAGCACGCAATCTGATGTCTAGACCGGTTAGATTATTTTTTTGCTGGTTATTAAAAGGCGATTCAATCAATCAACCACCTTTTTCTGACTTGTTGGTTTGCTGCCGTAATAAAAAAAGATGATAAGAAATTATTCTCACATTTTGAAGAAATATTCACTGTTAATTTTATATTTATTTCAAAATAATGCATAACTTTTCAAAGTTAAAATCATATAAAGTAGTTTTAAATACATTTTGAAAAGTTTTAAATTATTTTCAATAAATTGCAACAATTTCCATGAATTTTTACTCGCTTATTCACTCACTTTCTATCTCATTGCACAGTGGTCCAGATTGCAATGTTAAGTGGAAAATGGATTTTCCGAAAAAATGTGAAGTTTTGGAGCTTTAGTGTTTCAGAAGAGTTGTTACAAATGGAAGAGGGCAACTTTTGGTTTGCGATTAGGGTTATTTTGAAAACCTAACTTTTCAGGAATATTTTAGGGATTTTTTCGTCTTCTAAAAAGATGTTGAGCTTGCCAATCCAAGCAACTTTGTCGAAGACACCATCATTTTATCTCGCAATCTACGCCTTCTACGACCAAATTTAGGGAAAGTATCTGAGCAAATCTTCAAAAATCTTCAAAAATGAGCTTTTTGAACGTAGCAATTCAGGGTTAAGTTTTAGAGAAGTGTTGCTCGGAGCACTTTTAGAACTCTTTAACGGTGCACATCAGTCAGAGCTTATGCACCCAGATTTTTGTTACAGACATTTAAGTATCTTCAAAACTACTGGTACTATCGACATATTTTTTTATTCATCCCCTAAAGTACTGTCCACAAAGTTATTTACAAAAAAGTTTGACTAATTTTGCAATCCCGTTGTTGCAGGATTGGGTCCGTAAGTTTGACAATTTTGGAATAAGAAGACAACAACTTCCTTCGTTGCTGTGCACCCTTAAAGCGAACATTTTTATTTTCTGACACGTCAATTTAGACCTAAGGGTCAAAAGCTACAGCCATTTTAAGGTAAAAAAAGATGCAAATTCAAAACTCAAATATCTCGAAAAGGCGCAGCCCAAATTTTAAGCACCACGTTGCATTCGAAAGAGGAAAATTATCATAAAAAAAACTCAAAATATGACCAACAAACGAATTTGGCCTAATTCTGAGAGCAGATTCAGATCTAGCTGGTAAAATTATACGAATAAACATATAGTTGGACAATTTTCGAATTTTGTACACTTTTCAAATGAAGATATCTCAATTTTAAAGAAAATTACCCCTGGGATTTTTTCAGCGTTTAAAGTGCGAACTCTCCTCTTTCAAATGCAACTTGGCGCTTAAAATTTGGCTTGCGCCTTTTCGAGATATTTGAGTTTTGTATTGCATCTTTTTTACCTTAAAATGGCTGTAACTTTTGACCCTTAAGTCCAAATTGACGTGTCAGAAAATAAAAATGTTCGTTTTTAAGAGCCCTAAATGTGCTCTGGACAACACTTTTCTCTAAAACTTATCCCTGAATTGCTGCATTCAAAAAACTGTCTTTAGAAGGTTTGCTCAGATGCTTTCTATAAATTTGGTCATAGAAGGCGTAGATTGTGAGATAAAATGTTGGTGTCTTTGCCAAAGTTGCTTTTTATAGAAGACGAAAAAAATCCAAAAAATATTCATTTAGATTTAGATATTTTTAGATTTTCAAAATCACCCTGATCGTGAACCACCCCAATTTCGAACCAAACCAAAAGTTGCCCTTTTTTATTTGCAAAAACTCTTCTGAAGACACTATTGCTCCAAAACTTCTCAATTTTTCGGAAAATCCATTTTCCACTTAACATTGCGATCTGGACCACTGTGCACTGACTTACTAAATCTCTGACTCATTTATTCGCTCACCCAATCACTCACTTTTGCTTGATAACTAACTGATTTAATCACTTATAACGATTCATTTTCATTCACTGATCTTGGTGCTCGGTCCAGCCCATAATGTCTATGAATATAAATGAACTTACTTAGATTTCTTTGTTTAGTAACAAATATAGAATTTTTACCTTAAAAGAGCAAATTATCTCGATGACTATTGGTTCGATTTTCAATGCCTAAACAATTTTTTTAAAATGGTATGCCTGTTTCTATAAAAATAATTATTTTTTTAACTTTCGAAAAGGGTCTAAAGGGTAAACACTTATTCTGTACGATTTCAATTTCGGGGATATTTTTTAAATTTTATGAATTTAAATTATAGAAAAGAACAGAAAATTTGAAAAAAAAAATCTTTTCTTACATTAAATAAGGGCTTATTAGATAACACTTAGAAAAACTTATTTTCAACACAATTTTAATCTTCTAGACGCTGTAGAATAAGAAAATTGTTGGTAGCTTTCCAAGTTCTTAAAAATTGTTTTTGTAGGGGTACTTTTCCTTCATAACGTGTTTTCAAAATAAAAAAGAAACTGATCATTTTTGTTTGGTAATATTTTAGATTTATACCGAAAATATTTTTTTTTCATAAATTCATATCTCCATATTTTGTACTATCCTAGCGCAAAAGATGCTATTATTAGTCTTCTTAAATGTATGAAAAAAAAACATCAAAAATTAAACAAGTTCGTATTTTAGATTTCAAGTTTTAGTGATAAAAGTAGAATTCAAAAATTAGGATTTTCCGAAGGGTCATACAACTTTACCAAAGATACCAAATCGATTCGAAAATCACTTCTAATGATTTAATTTTTGAACATTCACATGTCCATTTTGTATGGCTATCCTGCAAAATTCTTTGAAAAATTCTATAAACTTTGTGGGGGCCTTCCCTATGACCAAAGAAACCATTTTGTGCTATAGGTTAACCCATACAAGTTTGGCAGCTGTCCATTCAAAAAATGGTACGTGAATATTCGAAAATCTGTAACTTTTGAAGAAATTTTCTGAGCAATTTGGTGTTTTCGACAAAGTTAGAAAAAATCCTGCCGATTTTTCATTCAACTTTGTTTCTCCCAAAAACTCAATTTTCCAAAATTGGAGTCGTGGGTCGTTCGTTGGATCGATCGGAGTGTGAATCGGCGCGCGAGAATCCCCGAGAAAGTGGTAGAAAGTTCTCGAAATCATTGAAAAATGGGTCGCGGAGTAGCCAGAGAAGTTGGCCATCAGTCGTGTGGTGTTCGTTGGATCAATCGGAGTGTGAATCGGCGCGCGAGAATCCCCGAGAAAGTGGCAGAAAGTTCTCGAAATAATTGATAAAGGGGTCGCGGTGTGGCCAGAGAAGTTGGCCATCAGTCGTGTGGTGTTCGTTGGATCGATCGGAGTGTGAATCGGCGCGCGAGAGCCCGCGAGAAGTAGTGGAAGCTTTGGGAAATCATTGATAAAGAGATTTGCGTCGCCGCGTATTATATTTACATTTCATTCTGAAAGCCCATCCCATAGCATCGGTGCTCGGATGGCACGCCGGCGGTAAGAAGTAAAAAATACGCGATTGATAAGTCCTTCTCATAGCGTCGTAGCTCGGAAGGCAACGATTGTTTCACTTTCTGGTCATATCATCTACCAAGATGAATCCTGACCTTCCCTTTCCTTCCCCTACTAACACAATTCCCCCAATTCACGTGATGCCTGAAGGAGACGCTGTGGATTCAACGGTCTCATGCGGTGTCAACAGGTATAGAGTGACAAACTCTGTGTCTGATGAGTCTGCAACTTCAAATATCGGACTAACATTCCTACCTTTGTTGAACTGCATCTCCTTGGGGGGCGCCGAGATCTTCAGGGGTTATACAGTGAGGATGATTAGCTCCCACTATTCATCTGTTGGATCATTGTGTAACTTCAGCTGATCCGTCAATAACGGAGTAGCAGCTCATTGGCAGTCAACCATGCTCATGCTCATGCTCATAACTAACTGATTTAATCACTAATTGGATGACTGACTAACTAACTCACTAACTCACTCACTAACACACACACTCCCTCACTAACCCACACGCTTACTCATTCACGCGCTTACTCGCAGATTCACTCACTTTCTCGCTCACTGGCATTCTCACTCACTCATTCACCATCATTCATTACATGCTCACTAATTTTCACACTGACACTGACACACTCACTGAATAACTCACTTACTTACTTACTTACTAACTGTCTGATTCACAGAATCTCTCACTGACTCCACTTATTATTTCGCTCACTAACTCATTACTCGTTCAATCATTGCCTCTTTTTTTTTTAATTCAGCTTGTTCAGTTTCAAAACAATAATTTGACCTTCATTGGATTGCATTTTTTTTTTAAATCTTTTTCTCCTGCAGACGAAAATATCAACTGCTTATTTTCAAAGCAATTAATAACAATCCAAATTAAACCAGGATTTTTGCTTTTCCTCGCAAAATTTAGTTAGTCTTCCAATTCAAAATTCAGCTAAATTCAACTAACAAAAACATCATCCTTGCTCTCCCGAAACACTCACAATGTAAGCCAATTTGCTGAAATATTTGCCCTCCGAAAAAAAAACCTTAAATAAAATTCCTACACGAAAGCGGTGCCATAATTGAGTAACTTTGTTCGTCCCTCCCCATCGGATAGACATGTCTGAAGTGTGGCGGCCATCACTCTCCAGTACCAACCCAGGCAATCATCATCATTTTTGCACAGAGCGCACTGTTAAAAATAATGATTTTGGTGGTTAGATAAGAAAAATCCATTTTGATTCAAACAAATTGTTTTAGATTAATTCCAAGGTGCCTTTTTGTTGGTGTTGTGTAATTTAAAAATTTGAGTTAATAATTGATATTTATCTTGATTTTCACTTTAATTTAACTTAACAATTCAAAAAAATAACTAAGAATTAAAATAGTACCACTCACTCACTCCTTATCTCACTCACTCACCTACTTACATACTCACCTACTCACTCAATCACCTCCATACTCACTCACCGAATCAATGACTCACTTATTCACTCAGTGATTAATTGACTCACTGATATCTACTAACTTAACATAGTGTGAGTGTACACTCAATTTCCCACTCACTCACTGCGTTTTTTAAGTGTCGAAAATCCCGGACTAAGTTTAGTCATCACCCAAAATTCACAACATTTTTTTTCGCTGTGCATCCCAAGCTGAAGACAAGGCTCGTGACTTTGCACGATCCTGCCAACAATCAACTAGAGCTGGCTTTCCCCGAAAAAAAAAAAAATACAAGAAACTTTGAGGATTCAGCATACAGCTTGGCGTAATTGCATAATTTAATTTAAGGCTCCCATTTTTTTTATCTCGCCGAGCAATCCAAGTTGAGTGAAAGAAGTCGACAACAAATGATAATGATGATACTGCACATTAAATATTCTCGTTTTCCTCGTCGCTTCTTTTTTCTTGTTCTGTTGTTTGCTTTCGTTAAGTTAAAGCAGAAGTTCATTTGATATGGGTATCTAGAGCTTTGCCCAGGTAAGCATTCGAGTTTTATCAAGTGCTACGCATTTGCTTTGGTTGGCGAGGGCCTTTCAAAGAGTTTTATAAAACTTTCCACCAGGGAATCCTGAATCACGACAAATATGCCAAGAGACAAACAGATTTTTATCCACGCAATGGAACACTTGATGCTTCTCTTGGTGTTCTGGGAAGGCCTAGAATGTAAAGCAAACTGGTTCAAGTATTGTTTTCTTTTGTTGAATTAGTTGAAATGTTGAAATTGTAATTCAAAATAAATTTTTCAAATCATTTTTTCGAGGAACTTAATACATTTTTTTTACCTTATGGTTGAACCAACCTAACACATACCAAAACCAACTCAGTGTGTTGAATTTTGTCCAAAATTTCCAGAAGGAAGGCGTTCGCGTGTACCCAACTTTAAATTCTGTTTATTGCCGTACTTTTTGTCCTGTGAGCTTTGTCCCAGCGACGAGTCGATGGCTATATATTTCACTTGAACAACACGTCGGATGATGCATTTCAAGTAGATTCGCTTTCCTCTTCACATTTAGGGAGGACTGTACCGAAAAAACCGTACATCGCGTACACTCCAGGTCGTGTAATTCATGTGTATGAGGACCACGTACGGTGGGGGTGGAAAATTGTGGGAAAGCTTTTCCACCACAAGGTCATTTATCTCTAAAATGTATGATTTTATGTGTGTGTTTGTGAGAAGCGACGTGACCATTCGTTGGTTTTGGCTTAGGCAACGGCCATTTGGATGACGACAAAGCTTAAGAATTTAAAGATTTTTGTTAGTTAATTTATTTATGACAGTTTTAACCTTCTTGGTTATTCGCTGCCCTATTTAAAAAAAATAGTATTCTGATTTTTTGTTTTGAACTTTATGTCTGAAAAATAATTTATCTGTGGTATTTTGTCACTTTGGGCTGAAAATCCGAACTTTTTTTCAGCTCCCAGAGGGTTATTCATCATACGAAATATGAACAATGGATTTAACTTATATTTTTTTATTAGTCTCAAACTTTATCACCAAAGAAAGCCATTTTGTGTACACGCAAATTCCAGATAACACAGATCTGTGTAAAAAATTACACAGATTGTAGAACATGTTCTAGCTGTCAAAACTGTGTAGTTTTATAACACAGATCTGTGTAAAAAGTTACACAGATTTCCGATCAGCTTTCCTTTCAAATCTGGGTAAAAAAGGAAAAGCTAAGATGGCGTCGCTCTTGCAGCAAATTTTTGTAAGTTTTTCCTCGTGATTAAAATATTGGAAAATTATTAAAATACTTCAATGTTTTTAGACTTATCAACAAACTGATCATCATATGCACCGTAAACCCATGGGGAGCAGTGCTCGTATTTGGATTCAAGGTAATGTATCTCATAAATATTTGCTTGGTAATCCTAACCTAACTCAATTTTTATTCAAGTTGTCTCATACACACTGAATTCCTCCGACGTGGCGCTTTTGCGGAACCTCGGAAGTCCAGAGCCCCGGAACTCGAGCCCGCGCTAACCATTTTCCCAGTTCCGGTTCCGAGCGGAGAGTTCCATAGACAGCACTAGTAAACGGACACTGTCAGCTTTTCCGGGCCGGGGTAGTACGCTGAGTGGTCAAATATTTAGGTTATGTTGTCTTATGTATAAAACCCAAAACAAAGATTAATAAATGATATTATAATTTTTACTTGTATTGGCCTGAAAAATCAAAATTAGATTCTGAATTTTTTTTAAATTTTTACCCGGATTCTGTGCAAAATTTTACCCAGAATCTGTGTAATATTTTACCCCGAATCTGTGTAAAATTTTACACAGATTTGACAGACAACGGTTGTATACAGTTCTGTGTACAAGGCTTTTACACAGATTCTGTGTATTCCAGGTTTTGAGCGATCTGTGTCAAATTTTACACAGATCTGTGTTATTTGGATTTTCGGTGTAATTGGTTCACCCATACAAATCTCCATACAATTTTGGCAGCTGTTCATACAAAAATGGTACGTGAATATTCGAAAATCTGTATCTTTGCAAGGATTTTTTATTGATTTGGTGTCTTGGGCAAAATTGTAGGTACACTGAAAAAAAATGGTGATTTTTGAATTCACTTTTTTTCACAAAAATTCAATTTCCCAAAATCCGTATTTTTTAATTGTATAAGTTTACAAAATCCCGCATCTTTTAAGCCATTCATAAGTATGGACCAGAAGTAATGAATCTTTTTAAAAATATTGATTTGTACCCATTTTCGCTAACTAGAAATGGGTTGACACCCTGCAGATGTACCACCCTGTCTTCCAACTATGTCGTTTTTTCTTGAAATAAGTAGCTCAACAACTTTTCCTAAGACACCAACGCTTTAAAAGGTCACCAGTAGAAGCTAGGGCTTGGTTGACACCCTGTAGGTGTGTCACCCTGCATGTCAATAATTTTAAACAAAAGCCACATTTATATAGAACAACTTTTCCTATTTTACTAGTTTGCTTCCTTATTACGTTAAAAATTAAGATTTCGAAATATCTACCAAAATACTGCCAGTGTTGGCAAGAAATATAATCAGCACTTATTTTAAAATACCTCTATTAAAAATTCTTTATCTTTTTCCAGAAGCATGATAGGACCATACTTTCTTCGGAAAAGTTTTAGAGGACATTCAGAACTATACTTCTATGGTGTTAGTTTTTAAATTGAGTGAAAAATGAAAATTATAAAAATCAAAAAGTTAAAAAGAGGGTTTTCCCATACAAAAATGCCTGTTCTGATTGAATTGGTCCATTTTAAAATTTTCCCATCCAACTTCAAGCCACACTAACCTACATCTCACCCTTGCTCTAAGTCAGTGAGAGCATAACGCTAGAACACGCTTTGAGTGTTCGTGCCAATTAAATTATTAAAATAGATAAATAAATAAAGAAATCAACAAAGATTCGGCAAATGATAAACAGAATTGACATTGCTACCAAATTAAGAGAACTATATTTGTTAAGGTAACACATGGTTGCAACAGTATTAATTGGCCAAATAGAGTGGAAAAAAGAGTGAGGTGAAAGAGTTAAGTTAACCAAAGGTTAATAAAATCAAAATAAAATAAAATGGGATAATAAACATAAGCCATTTAATAAAAACAGTAAAATAAAATTAACAAAATAGAAGATAGAGGTAGATCAAAATGGAAAGAAGAGAAACCACGTTCTGTGAAGTTTCAGTTACATCCACAGCAGTTGACTCAACATACTACGAATCAAAACAATACCGTCTATAATGACAAATTACTTCCCTTTCCCACATTGAAGCGCCCCTTTCTTTCAGCTCGACTCTGACTCGCGGTGGTCAAAGAAGTGAGAGCCGTTTCCACAGGCCACCAGCTAGGTTACACCTTGTCATCGTGATGACTAAACCAAGCCAACGTGGAGGTAAGAAAATAAGACACTTGAGCAATTCTCTACGAAATCGGTCTTTTTTCTTCAATTTTAATTTTTGTATTTTTTAATCCGACTGAAACTTTTTTGGTGCCTTCGGTATGCCCAAAGAAGCCATTTTGCATCATTAGTTTGTCCATATAATTTTCCATACAAATTTGGCAGCTGTCCATACAAAAATGATATGTGAAAATTCAAAAATCTGTATCTTTTGAAGGAATTTTTTGATCGATTTGGTGTCTTGGGCAAAGTTGTAGGTATGGATTTGGACTACACTGGAAAAAAATAATACACGGTAAAAAAAATTTGGTGATTTTTTTATTTAACTTTTTATCACTAAAACTTGATTTACAAAAAAACACTATTTTTATTTTTTTTTATTTTTTGATATGTTTTAGAGGACATAAAATGCCAACTTTTCAGAAATTTCCAGGTTGTGCAAAAAATCATTGACCGAGTTATGAATTTTTTAATCAATACTGATTTTTTCAAGAAATAGAAATTTTGGTCGTAAAAAATTTTCAACTTCATTTTTCGATGTAAAATGAAATTTGCAATCAAAAAGTACTTTAGTGAAATTTTGATAAAGTGCACCGTTTTCAAGTTATAGTTATATTTAAGTGACTTTTTTGAAAAAAGTCGCAGTTTTTCATTTTTCAAAATTATAGCACATGTTTGCCCAGTTTTGAAAAAAATATTTTTGAAAAGCTGAGAAAATTCTCTATATTTTGCTTCTTCGGACTTTGTTGATACGACCTTTAGTTGCTGAGATATTGCAATGCAAAGGTTTAAAAACAGGAAAATTGATGTTTTCTAAGTCTCACTCAAACAACCCACCATTTTCTATCGTCAATATCTCAGCAACTAATGGTCTGATTTTCAATGTTAATATATGAAACATTTGTGAAATTTTTCGATCTTTTCGAAAAAAATATTTTCAAAATTTTCAAATCAAGACTTACATTTTAAAAGGGCGTAATATTAAATATTTGGCCTTTTTGAAATGTTAGTCTTGATTTGAAAATTTTGAAAATATTTTTTTTGAAAAGATCGGAAAATTTCACAAATGTTTTTTATTTTAACATTGAAAATCGGACCATTAGTTGCTGAGATATTGACGATAGAAAATGGTGGGTTATTTGAGTGAGACTTAGAAAACATCAATTTTCCTGTTTTTAAACCTTTGCATTGCAATATCTCAGCAACTAAAGGTCGTATCAACAAAGTCCGAAGAAGCAAAATATAGAGAATTTTCTCAGCTTTTCAAAAATATTTTTTTCAAAACTGGGCAAACATGTGCACTAATTTAAAAAAATGAAAAACTGCGACTATTTTCAAAAAAGTCACTTAAATATGGCTATAACTTGAAAACGGTGCACTTTATCGAAATTTCACTAAAGTACTTTTTGATTGCAAATTTCATTTTACATCGAAAAATGAAGTTGAAAAATTTTTACGACCAAAATTTCGATTTTTTGAAAAAATCAGTAATGATTAAAAAATTCATAACTCGGTCAATGATTTTTTGCACAACCTGGAAATTTCTGAAAAGTTGGCATTTTATGTCCTCTAAAACATATCAAAAAATAAAAATATTAAAAATAGTGTTTTTTTGTAAATCAAGTTTTAGTGATAAAAAGTTAAATCTAGATTAAATTTTCAAAACAACCTATCCCTCATGGGTTTCCTATGCAGATAGGACCTTTTGAAAATTTAATCGAGAAATAAAAAAATCACCAATTTTTTTTTACCGTGTATTATTTTTTTCCAGTGTAGTCCATATCCATACCTACAACTTTGCCCAAGACACCAAATCGATCAAAAAATTCCTTCAAAAGATACAGATTTTTGAATTTTCACATATCATTTTTGTATGGACAGCTGCCAAATTTGTATGGAAAATTATATGAACAAACTAATGATGCAAAATGGCTTCTTTGGGCATACCGAAGGCACCAAAAAAGTTTCAGTCGGATTAAAAAATACAAAAAAAAACGAATGACCGAAATCCTAGAGACCTGCTCACTTGCAAGGAACCAGAGCTGTACTGTTCTGTTCAAGATGATTCGAATGATCTAACAGAACTACGGATGTAGTTGGATGCGCTCCTTCCAGGATGTTTCTTACCTGGATGTCAACCGAAGAGCACGCAACAAGGCCAGTGCCATTGCCTGCTCTTAGGTATCAATCCTTGGCCTGCGAATTTTGTGAAAAAAAGTTGATTAAAAAATCACAAATTGTTTTTTCCGTGTACCTATTTTTTCTGAACAGTCCTCCAAGCAGAATCGATTGACGCAGTCTAATGTTTTATTTTTTTTTAGCGAGCTCATATTTTAAGGTTAATTTAAGAGTTGACCTTGTAATTGTGTTGCTGACAAAATTTTACCATGGTTTTCTAAATTAGCTAAATGTATTCCTTTTGGTTTACAAGATATTGTTTTTTTTAGGTTTTTAACAAACTACTACGTCCTTTTGGTCGAGAATTTCCAGCAGAACAAAAAAAAAAAAAAGTAAAATAAATCTCTCTTGAACGATCTACATAGGAATCCTAGCAAGCATTAAATAATCGCTGTCAACGTGCTCCCTAATTGCCGCCTTTTAAAGTATCCTACCATACATACTTCACTCCAACTTCAAAGCCATTTTAACTAAGTATTTCCCTAGCACACACACACACACCCACGTCGGAAAAGCAGTCACTTCACTCATCCGTAAGGCTTAATTTTGTGCGCGCCTTCCAAATATATATCGGCCTGCTGAGATGGGGTAGGTACATCAACGTCAGACATGCTACTTCCACCACCCAACCACCCACACCCTGAGAGAGCTGGGCTGGGAGCTCGAAAAAGCAGGAAGGAGTGCAAATCACTTTTCAGCGCCAATCTGCTTATCAAGTTTCCTGCAGTATAGGTAGTAGCAGAAGCAGACTTCCACCCCCCGATTGACTATAAAACATATGCGTGTGAGGGAAAAGCACCGGGATAGAAGGTTGAATTAGAAGATTTCTTTGTGAAATTACTTGACTTATTATTGTAAATGTATCTTTTTAATTCAATTTAAAATAAAAGAAAATGTTTAAATTTGTTGTAAAATGATCAAAAGTGAGTTAAACGTTGAAAAAAAATCTATTTTCTGGAGAACCGTTCAACTGATGCTTAGTGAAGGTTCAAACTTTCCTTCTCCCGTCACCGTAGCAGACACATGGTTGTTTATGAGTGGTGAACAGTCGACGTTTGGCTATATCGTCGCTGTCGTGCTAACTTGTCGTACGTGCATTTTGGGCCAAATTGAGTTAAGAACGCCATTTTGTGCAGCTCACAATGCCTCACCTTTTGACCTTCACAGATTCTCAAAATTCGATTTCAATCCTGAGATATTCAAGCAAATCCGAAAAAACTCCGTGCATTTTTGTCACTTTACATATGAAAGTAGTTTCAATCTTGTCGTGCTATCTTGTCACTCCCTGAAAATTTATGTAACTGTGACAATTGGCCAAAGGGATTTCAGGTCAGGACGCGTTTGACGCACGTACAAGTTAGACTACCGTAAACATTTGTAATTATAACTCGGGTCTCCAGCAACCAACTTCAACCAAACTTCGGGACATTGCACATAATGGTCAACCAAACAAAATGTGCTTGTTATTGTTTACATTGCATGCTCTTGTTTTTGTTTATTCAAGGTCAAACCTTAAAACGCGTTTTTCTCGGAACGTCGAAATGGCGGGTGCGACAAGATAGCACGACGACGTCGATATGGAACATGCTCCGACGACAGGACGAAAATGGTTAGTTCGAAAAGAGGACGAGTTCAAAAAACGTCCCCCGCTTGACGATGCGATGAAGATGATGACGATGATGAAAGTAAATGCCAGCCGACAATGTCAGCAGGCTGGAAAGTATAAAGCTTTGTGTCATGCAGCTCTTTTGGGGTTGACGTTGTGTGCTTTGTTGTGCAAGTTTGCTGTAGAGATTGAAACTGAACTTTGTGGCTCGAACAGGCTTTTAAAACACTGACGGATGTTTATAATTGCTAAACGACAGTCAATATTTGTCCGAAAAATAACAGGACGGGATTGCGTAGGAAAAGACATTAAATTTTCTCCGACCGGCTAAATAATGACATTATAAATGAGTATTTCTCTGCCAACTCACACGAAATCGGGAAAAGTTGCCCCGACCCCTCATCGATTTGCGTGAAACTTTGTTCTTAGGGGTAACTTTTGTTTCTGATCACGAATCCGAGGTCCGTTTTTTGATATCTCGTGACGGAGGGGCGGTACGACCCCTTCCATTTTTGATCTTGCGAAAAAAAGTGGTGTTTTTCAATAATTTGCAGCCTGAAACGGTGATGAGGTAGAAATTTGGTGTCAAAGGGACTTTTATGTAAAATTAGACGCCCGATTTGATGGCGTGCTCAGAATTTCGAAAAAACGTATTTTTCATCGAAAAAAAAAACACAAAAAATGTTTTAAAAATTGTCCCATTTTCCGTTACTCGACTGTAAAAAATGTTGGAACATGTCATTTTATGGGAAATTTAATGTACTTTTGGAATCTACATTGACTACATTGGGTCATTTTTTCATTTAGAACAATTTTTTTCATTTAAAAATTTCGTGTTCTTTCTAACTTTGCAGGGTTATTTTTTTAGAGTATCATAATGTTCTGCTTTTGACACGAATGCCAAATTATGGTAAAGTGTCAATAATAAACTATAATAATAATAATAATAATAATGTTCTACAAAGTCCAAAAAAATGTTCAGTCGAGTAACGGAAAATGGGAGAGCTTTTAAAACTTTTTTAGTGTTTTTTCGATGAAAAGTACGTTTTTTCGGAATTCTGAGTACGCCATCAAATCGGGCGTCTAATTACATAAAAGTCCCTTTGACACCAAATTTCTATCTCATCACCGTTTCAGGCTGCAAATTATTAAAAAAACGCCTCTTTTTTTATGTTCAAAAATGGAAGGGGTCGTACCACCCCTCCGTCACGAGATATCAAAAAACGGACTTCGGATTCGTTATCAGGGACAAAAGTTACCCCTTAGGACAAAGTTTCACGCGAATCGAAGAGGAGTCGGGGAACAGCTGTGTGAGTTGGCGGAGAATTGGGTCCTAAAATGAAGCTTAGATTGCTGATATTATTGTTTACAGCGATAAAGCTTATTTTTCTGAGTACAATGACCCTTTGTACGACCACAAAGAGTTTAAAATGGATTTTTAAATCAATTTGGAAAAATTAACTTCGCGGTCCTTCTTGACAGAAAAGTTCCTACTTGACAGCTCGTTCCAAGGGGACTATAGTTGATCCATCGAAAAAATGTTGTCTTGTCAAAGAAAAAAATTGCATTAAAATGAAAAAAGTGATAAGAAATGGTTTTTAATCATGTTTTTACCGTTGTACATAAAAATTGAAATAGGGCTTTAGTACCCAATTACCCCCTTTTTTTTATTTCTGTATGCTAATCTTTTTCATATTTTTGGTATTAATGAAAAACTTTATATTGATTCATATTTTGGTCTCCAATATACGGCACAAATATTTTGTCCAAAAAATGTCAAATTAAAATATTCATATGTATTTCTATGTGAGTTAGAATATAAAATTTCGTAAAAATTTACATCAAACATTTTGCTCTTTGTTGCGTTGGGTTCGTATAAGCCCAAGGAAGGTTTATACGCTAACTAATTGACACTTTGGCCACTCTGGAACCGATTCCTGAGCATCGGCAAATTGTATGGAGAAAGTTTCGTAAAATCATGTTTTGATCACAGAAGGCTGAATAAGCAAAAAAATAAATCAAAAAAACGTCAACAAACGAAAAAAAGGCAGAACGAAGTTTGTCAGGTAAGGCTTGTAATTTATAGAACATTCAAATTTGACTCAAGTTGGAAACTTTAATAATGGCAAGAATATAAGTATTGTTTATAAGTTTAAAAGTTGTAATGACTCTTTTATATGAACTGAGTCTAAAACTCACTCTGCACTTAGAAACCTTCTACCTCGGGAATTGAACTCAGGACAGTTGAATAACGAATCTTATTGACTACCATCTGGTTCAGGCAGATCATAATTTATTGAATTCGGAAGAATAATTGTTGGAAAATAATTTCGCAGCGTTTATCAGTTACACTTAATGATAAAATTACGCCAATCATAAACATTTCAGCGTTTATGTCACCTTTTTCAAAAATAAAAAAAACACTTTTAAATTTAAATGAAAACAAAAGTGCATTCAAGTAAGTACATGTTCTTTCAATAAACAATAAAATCAACAAAACTGTTGGAAAACTTTAGTTATTTGTTTTCTTTAATTTTTAAATTAGGTTGGTTTTATTTTAAAATGGTGCTATTAAAAACAGCTGAAATTTAATAAAACTTGAACTGATAGATGTATTTTTTAGTCTTATAAATTAAAACGACTTGATTTCATTTTTTTAATTACATTAAAACGGCTTGATTTCATTTTCTTGAATAAACAATTTTCTACATTTGGCCCTTCAGACTCATTTGAGCTTAAAATTTGGCCCTCCATCTAAAAACTTTGGGCACCCCTGATTAGAAGTCCATTTAAATTGAAAAAGGGACAAAACACTGGAATAGTGGTAAATTTACAAATTTTTCGATGTAAAATAACACGTTTGTGCAATAGGAAGGAGTCATTCAAATTTGTATTCAAAAACACGGTTCCAGGCATAGAAATGTGGGCAATTCTGCTGTAACGATCTTTTAGGAAATGGTTGTCAGATTCTCTATCCTCTCTTTTTAAGTTTTAAGTTCTGGTGTGTTTCAGAATTGAAAAAAAGAGATTTCCTCGTCCTTTTTTGGATATTTTTTTTTTAAATATATTTTATGATGGTGGCTTAGAATGATTTTGATGTTGACAAAATGTGATTCAATATCGATGAAGTTTTAGTTAAAAACAGTTTTTGAACGCTTCATCATCAAAAGCTGAAAATTGTCTTTCATATTCAAGATTTCTGCTGATAGAACAAAAACTGTAATAAAAATGCACAAACTCCTTAAAACAAAGAGACATCTCCATTATGCGGATTCATATTTTCCAAATGAAAACCCATTTTCTCATATTGCCACCGCCGTTGAGTTGACAGAACGGACAGTCAAGAGGGCGCCATTCCTGCGCAGCGCCACCCCGCCGTGGCAAAAACAAACAACCCGCGACGGTGTATCTGTTCTCGATATTGCATAACGTGCCGCCATCCGGGAGTTCTGTTTGGAATGGCCAGCTGCGATACGGGCACCGGTTGTTGACTCTGGAGGAGGAGGAGGGGATGGGGGAACTTGTATGTAAATTCATTCACTTTCAATTTGATTGCATTTAAATAAAATATTTGCTCGTGTCTATTCTGCAGTTGTTGTCATTCAGCGGAATTAATAAAGTGCTTTTTTGTTCGAAAGAAATTATTGGAGTGTTGAAAAAAATCAAACTGCTGTTAAAATGATTCACACTGGAACTCATATTTATAACTATCCTATTCAACCCTCTGATAAAGCTAATAGGATTAGCTATCATTAATGCCAATAGTTGAATGCGCGGGCTGTTGTTTCATTGAAAGGCTAACTAGCTTCAGTACAGTTGGCTGTAGTCTCTAGCCTATCGGACCGATATTATTCAATTTACTGATTTGATCAGTGAATAGAGCGGTTGTTGGTTAAGTAATTGGTTTATAGTTTGCAGTAAAAAGTGCAGTTGCAATTTGCGTATGTGGATCGATATAATTGGCAAAAAGCATGATAATGGCTCGTTACATTTTCATTTGTGTCATGATAAAAAATATAAATTTACTCTCGTTGGTTTTTCAATTCATGAGCATATACATTATGTTATATGGCGAGTATTTTGATTTTTTATCTTGTAAATATGTTTTGATGCTGATTTTTGTAATTTTATAACATTTAATTAACTTCTGGTCAAGTAAGAAAAATGTTAAAAGTTCCACATATTAAAGTAGACGAAATATTTCTTTTTAACTCTTTTGAAGACATAGAGAGTAAAAAAATAACTTGCAAAAACACACTTTATGTTCACAAAATGACTCAAAATCAATAAATGAACACAAGTCTGTGTGTCAGTATATTGCATTTCAAAGTCAGAGTAATTTTCAAAAGAACCAATCAATATTTAATTAAGCGCGGTATTTTAAAATTAATTTCAATGAGTAACAAATTAGACCACATCAGTGGAAAACTTTTAATCAATTTAAATCAGGAGTGCCCAACATTTTTGGATGGTGGGCCAAATTTGATGGTCAAATGAGTTTGAAGAACAAAATAGGGAAAATTGTTTATTTAAAAAATGAAATTAAGTCGTTTTAATTTAAAAGGCTAAAAAATTCATCTATCAGTTCAAGTTTTATTAAATTTCAGCTATTTTCAAAAAGATTTTCATTATTCCAAAATAAAACCAACCTAATTAAAAAATTTAAGAAAACAGATAACGACAGTTTTCCAACAGTTTTGTTGATTTTATTGTTTATTGAAAAAAAAACACATGTAATTAGTTGAATGTACTTTTGTTTTCATTAAAATTTAAAAGTGTTTTTTTTATATTTTGAAAAAGGTGACATAAACGCTAAAATTTTGATGTTTGGCGTAATTTTATCTTTAAATGAAGTGTAACTAATGATCGTTGCCGAATTATTTTCCAACAATTATTCTTCTGAATTCAATGAATTTTGGTCTGCCTGAATCAGATGGTAGTCAACAGTGTTGCAAATGAGTGATATAAAAGCTATCAATTGATTATCTCTGCACCAAAAACATCCGAGAGTATAGCGGCCGTCACTATAGCTTCTGAGATCTCTTTTTGTGTCTCGTGATTCCCAGCAATGTCATTCTCTCTCTATCATTTTCCCCTTTTCCTCGACTATGCGCTCTCACCGCTGAGTCTCTCAATCTCTCAGAAAACTGTAATGAGAGAACGCGAGATGGCGATTAGGAGCCGACCACGCAAGACGTCCCGTTAAACTGCCTGTTGTGAAATTGGTTTTGTGGCGGCTTTTGTGGTTAAACGCTGTTGCGGTAGGATGATCGTGGAAGCGGGAATGAGAGAGAAAAGAAAAATGTCAATCGCGAGTGTGTAAACACGGAAACGTGTTCGGCTGTGTTCGGCGCTGAGAGTTTCAATAAGGAGAGAAAAGCAGTTGTATTTGAGTCATGAATATTCAGGCGGGATAATTGTAGTTGCTGAGAGCTGATATTTTGATATTTTAACAACCCTGGTAGTCAATAAGATTCGTTATTCAACTGTCATGAGTTCGAATCCCGAGGAAGAAGGTTTCTGAATGCAAAGTAAGTTTTAGACTCAGTTCATAAAAAGAGTCATTACGACTTTTAAACTAATAAACAATACTTATATTTTTGCCATTATTAAAGTTTTCATTTTTAGTCAAATTTGAATGTTTTATAAATTATTACTGGAAATGTTTGATGAAAATTTTGACAAAAATATTATTTTAACTCACATATAAACACATGGAATAATTTTAATTGACAATTTTTTGGACAAAATATTTGTGCCGTATAACGAAGATCAAAATATGGAACAATATTTAGTTTATATATATAAAAAAAATCGATGGTTTTGTTCGAACGCGCATCAGTTGAACACGGAGCGTCGGATCGAGGTGCTCTTTGTTGCGTTGGATTCGTATAAGCCCAAGGAAGGTTTATACGCTAATTAATTGACACTTTGGCCACTCTGGAACTGATTCCGGAGCATCGGGAAATTGTATGGGGAAAGTTACGTAAAATCAAATTTTGATCACAGGAGGCTGAATAAGCAAAAAAGCAAAAAAACGTCAACAAACGAAGAAATGGCAGAACGAAGTTTGTCGGGTAAGGCTTGTTTTATATAAATATCAAAAAAATTAAAAAGATTAGCATACAAAAGTAAAAAAAAACTTTATTAAAAAAGAGCCATTTTACAAGATTATTCAAAATTGGTCCGCGAGCCATACTTTGGTCACCTTTGATTTTAATAGATGTCGATGCTATCAACTTTTGAGGTGTAGATGTGTTGTCTTTTTTCAATCAGCTTTTCATTTAAATTACCATAAATTTGTCCTAATTAGTTTATAGGAACTCGTTGATTAAAAAATTTAATATTTTGGATGTGCTCCGAAATGAATTTATTAAAATTAGAAATACATTCCAGACTCGATTATCCGAAGCCCCGATTATCCGAAGTTTCGATTATCTGAAGTTCGATTATCTGAAGGTTTGTATGGGACTTCGGATAATCGATCACGAACAAAAATTATTTGTTTTCGTTTAATCACCAAATTCGAACTCTGCGACCTAATTTTAGTCAAATTTGAATGGTCGATTGCCTATTACATAATAAAATTCATTTTTTCAATATTACCACCATATTGGCCGCCATCTTGAAATTAAAAATTCTAAATCACTTTAGCGTATACCCCTTAACTATAGTTAAGGGGCCATACTTAAACTCAGCAATCAAATAGAAGACAACAAAAAAAATATTTTTTCGTGATTCGATTGTCCGAAGTTTCGATTATCCGAAGTGAAATTTTTTCGAGGCCTTCGGATAATCGAGTCTGGACTGTATATATATTTTTTAGAAAACATCAAACTCATTAAAATCAATAAAACAAAATTATCAAGGAACAAAAAAAGTGCAATGCTTAAAACAATTTGAAATTGAAAGAATTGTTTTTCTAAGTAAATAAATGGTTCTGAAAATTTAATCTAGAAATATTTTATTCGGCGGGTTACAACTCAACTACTGCAAACATCATAATCAACTTATAAAGAACTATTACATTGATGGGTGACACTCCCAAAACAGTACATACAATTTAATGCACAACAGGACCTCCTCCGTCCTCTGGCTGACTGCGTGCCGCCAGACGATTAAGCGATTTTTTACGTTCCAGTTAACCGTAATTAAGCTTGATGAACGGGAAAATTGAGCATCAATTAGTGGCGCGTTCGCTGCATGAAAAGCCGATCTGCGCCTGCGGAGGCAGGACGATCCGCTTTGTCCGCGTGTTTGGATCAATTAGCTTCGTTAACGGGATTGATAGAGAGTGCTTTTTTCGGCGTTTTGTGAACTAACTTCTGTGGAATGAGGAAGTGCTTTCAATAACGTCATTTGAATTTCACAGGTTAAAGTCCCTAGTAATCAAAATTATTTTACCAATTTACGTGAACTAACTTTCTCAATATTTGATTCAGTCACGACTTCACTTCCGATAATGTAAAACTTGCTCATATTCAACGATAGTCAAGGACGAAAGTTCGCCGACGGTGCGAAGGTGTCTCTGCTTTTGGCGTTTTCTTCATCAAAGGTTCCATTACCAGACTAGAGCAGCAGCAGCCCAGGCCAGGTGTGGGACTGTGTGTGTGTGTGTCGGGAGGGAACGGAAATTGGACGGGAAATTGTATCATATTGAATCAATTAATTCTGACATCACCAAAATGGAACCGGTGCTGAAATGAAGGCGAACGGTTCCATTGAGTCGACGGTGAATCGCTTTGCCAAGTGAGAGCGATGTCTGATATCTGATACGTTGAATCGAAAAGGACAAGCTATTTGAGGGGGCGTAATCATTTTGTGCATTTTTGTGGAAGCCACATTAAAGTTAAGCTGTTAAAGCTTTAATGGTTGAAAAACAATACAATCTAAATATTTTAAAGATGAACAAAAAATTACATCTATACAGCAATTCCATTTGAAAAGAGCCTAAACCGAAAAAAAAGTTCTCCGATCGGGCTCAAAATTTTTCTGGGGGTTCCTTGGCCAAAATAATTAGACCCATATTTTTTTGTTTGACCATTAGGGTGACCTACGCCGTGTTAGGGTGGTCTGAAAAATTTCCATTTTCGTCATTTTTCGCAAAAACCTCTTTTTTTGAAAAATCATATCTCCGCGCCATTTAATCCGATTTTAGCTGTCTTAGACGCAAAAGAAAGGTGATGGTATCAAAATTTTTGTAATTGAAAGACGCAACTTTTGGTACCATAACATCTATAGGTCATCGCTGAAATTTTAAAGTTATCGCAGTTTTTGTGGAAAAAGTGGATTATTTGCAGATTTCGTCATTTTCCCGTTTTGCGCGTGGCGCGTCGAAAAAGTCAGTTTTTATTTTCAAAAAATCATATCTCCGAAACTTACGGTTCGACATCGCCAATTTTTTGATATGTTATGTGAAATTTTCCGAGGAATCCGATAAAAATATTTTCAGACATAGGCTCTTTTGTCCTGACACGGTCAAAACGCCATTTTAAGTTTTCATGCGACTTTTTCAAATGGTAAGCTAGATTCTTGAAACTTCTTACTATTTTTCCCAAATAGCCAAACTCATCACCTTTCTTTTGCGTCTAAGACAGCTAAAATCGGATGAAATGGCGCGGAGATATGATTTTTCGAAAAAAGAGGTTTTTGCGAAAAATTACGAAAATGGCAATTTTTCAGACCACCCTAACAAAGCGTAGGTCACCTTAATGGCCAAACAAAAAAATACGGGTCTAATTATTTTGGCCAAGGAACCCCCAGAAAAAATTTGAGCCCGATCGGAGAACTTTTTTTTCGGTTTAGACTCTTTTCAAATGGAATTGCTGTATAGTTGTTTTAAAAATACTTAATATTTGTAACAAAAACCTTGGCTCATCAGAACCTTGTTGATGACGAAAGATGAAAACAAATCTGAATTTTTTACTTTTTTTCGGACGTATAGACTATTCGCTTCTGGCAATGGATATCCTTATCAATCAATATCAAAACAATATCTAGAAAGGTGACTGATTCAAGGCCCCAAGCATTTCCAGAACACAATATTGGTTTTGATTTCTCGAAACAAGGTTTAAGCTCTGAAACCTTGTTTCGTGTTCCTAAAAATAATATTCCTAGTTTAACTAGGATTCATTGATTGCGTCACAATTCTGTTACCAGAAAATCACCTCAGGATCTCTCCAACATTTCCTTTTGTAATCATTTCTGACGAAAGGAGGGTAAAGGTTCCGAAAGTCTCAAAGTTGCAAAAAAAAGTGGACTGTTTCAACTGATTCAATTTTTAGCACCCTTACCCTCAAAAGAACAGAGATTCAACGCGTGTGCCAACAAAATTTCGTGCGACATTTTGCTTCACCAAACGAAGCGATGGTTCCGATAGAATTTCCTTCGCTGACAAGAATAATGGCGGGCGCTTGCTTCCGGGCGTTCACAGTCCGGATTTCCGATGGTGCGGTGTAACGTTTCAGAATGAAAATAGGAAGATTATAAATGTTTCATTATTTGTTATAGATTGTATGATCAATTGAATAAAATTTTAATAAAAAAAAATTGTTTCTGTCCAAATTTATTCTATCTTTCATGAAAAATTTAAATTTCAAATTTATTTTTTTTGTATTTTTCGAACGCTTACACAAAATACAAAAAGATTTCAGTGTTGTAGTGGTGTTTAATTTAAGTTTTTTTTTTAAATACTATACAGACTTAAATTTAACTATTTAACTTCTTTGCTAAATGCTCTTGCTGGCAGCATCTTTCACTAAACTGTCTGTTGAATTTCCACGTGAAACCAAGATGACATCACGTTCGTTACCCGAGGAAATAGTCAATCCAAAGTGCTCTCATCCTGTACCTCTACCCTGTGGATGTGGGCTGCAAATTGGCAATCAATGCTCGAGCACTGCTGCGGAACTTGTTTAAATTGGTTATGTGGATAGTTCATCCAGATGGTTCAACTTCAATCAAAAGTCCATCGTTGTGTTGAAGGATATTGGTTGCGCTCGAGTTAGCATTGTTGACTGAAAAGTTTCTTCCAGTGAGAAACGCCTAAGCCTTCCGAAACATGCCTCGTGGATGTGAAAATGCATCAATAAATGATCTCAGTAAAAATAGTTTTTCTCGCTTCTCTGCAGTGCTGCTGCTACACGTATGAAAGTTTATAAATAAACTCCTTGCGCCTTGAAGCTGGCCTACCCGAAGCGAAGATATTGCTGACGTAGAGTCAATCAATCCATTATTCACGGGAACGTTAGCCTTTCTTCGGTGAAGCCCTTTGAAAAAAGGCTCACAATTCCTTCGTATCGAAGGAGAAGCCGTCCGGGCAATGCAATATGCATGCTCCCTTGACTCAATATAGACTCAAAGTGTACTCCATTTAAACTGTTTCAATTTCCCAGAAACCTTGCCACGTTTCCCGCCTGTCCTTCGCTCAACAGCTGATGGCATCATCTGTGCAAGTCTGAGGAAATTTATCGGATTGAGGGGTTTATTCTTCTTCTTCTTCTTACAGCTCGTTATGAAAACCAATCCGATGATTGAGGCGTGCAAATCTCTGCCAAAGGGTTTCTTCTACGAATGAACAACGAGTTGAGATTCCTGCAAAGCACTAAATTGATTAACGAGTAAAATATCAGCTATCAGGGGAATTTGAACTTGATTGCTTTCTTTTGAATATAGAAACAAATGAAATGGCAAAGTTTGACTCGCTGCAGAGTTGATTGACCCTCAGCATTTGGAACGCGCAGAATATTCGAATGTTTTTCAAAAACTATTCATAGCAAAAAATCCGATGTTAAAATCGCATGCAAAAGCGTCAAAAAAGACACTTAATATTACACAATGCATGTACAATTTTTATAAACACATAAAAAATATGCAACCGACGGGATTCAAACCCAGCTCCAACAGTAAGGACTGGCGTCTTAGCCCGTTCGGCCATCAGACCGATGATAACTGAAAAGGATAAATGCATATATGAGTTTGCCATTTCGGTCAAGTAGGTTTCGCATACTGATTGGCTACATATTTCAGGGTGTAATATTACATAGAATTTCATAAAATAATGCAAAATTTATTTTACACCCAGGCCATTTACACGCAGCCGGATTACTACTGAGCAATTCTCTACGAAATCGGTCTTTTTTCTTCAATTTTATTTTTTGTATTTTTTAATCCGACTGAAACTTTTTTGGTGCCTTCGGTATGCCCAAAGAAGCCATTTTGCATCATTAGTTTGTCCATTTAATTTTACATACAAATTTGGCAGCTGTCCATACAAAAATGATGTATGAAAATTAAAAAATCTGTATCTTTTGAAGGAATATTTTAATCGATTTGGTGTCTTCGGCAAAGTTGTAGGTATGGATACGGACCACGGACACTGGAAAAAAATGATACACGGTAAAAAAAATTGGTGATTTTTTTATTTAACTATTTATCACTAAAACTTGATTTGCAAAAAAACACTATTTTAATTTTTTTTTAGTTTTTGATATGTTTTAGAGGACATAAAATGCCAACTTTTCAGAAATTTCCAGGTTGTGCAAAAAATCATTAAGCGAGTTATGAATTTTTGAATCAATACTGATGTTTTCAAAAAATCGAAACTTTGGTCGCAAAAATTTTTCAATTTCATTTTTCAATCAATCAAAAAGTACTTTACTGAAATTTAGATAAAGTGCACCGTTTTTAAGCTAAATCCATATTTAGGTGACTTTTTTGAAAAAAGTCGCAGTTTTTCATTTTTTTAAATTAGTGCACATGTTTGCCCACTTCTGAAAAAAATATTTTTGAAAAGCTGAGAAAATTCTCTGCTTCTTCGGACTTTGTTGATACGAACTTTGGTTGCTGAGATATTGCAATGCCAAGGTTTAAAAACAGGAAAATTGATGTTTTCTAAGTCTCACCCAAACAGCCCACCATTTTTCAATGTCGATATCTCAACAACTAATGATCCGATTTTCAATGTTAAAATATGAAACATTTGTAAAATTTTCCGATCTCTTCGAAAACAATAATTTCAAAATTTTCAAATCAAGACTAACATTTCAAAAGGGCCAAACATTCAATATAACGTCCTTTTAAAATGTTAGTCTTGATTTGAAAATTTTGAAAATATTGTTTTCGAAAAGATCGTAAAATTTCACAAATGTTTCATATATTAACATTGAAAATCGGACCATTAGTTGCTGAGATATCGACATTGAAAAATGGTGGGCTGTTTGGGTGAGACTTAGAAAACATCAATTTTCCTGTTTTTAAACTTTTGCATTGCAATATCTCAGCAAATAAAGGTCGTATCAACAAAGTCCGAAGAAGCAAAATATAAAGAATTTTCTCAGCTTTTCAAAAATATTTTTTTCAAAGTTGGGCAAACGTGTGCACTAATTTAAAAAAATGAAAAACTGTGACTATTTTCAAAAAAGTCACCTAAATATGGATTTAGCTTAAAAACGGTGCACTTTATCAAAATTTCAGTAAAGTACTTTTTGATTGCAAATTTGATTTAACATCGAAAAATAAAGTTGACAAATTTTTGCGACCAAAATTTCGATTTTTTGAAAAAATCAGTAATGATTTAAAAATTTATAACTCGCTCAATGATTTTTTGCACAACCTGGAAATTTCTGAAAAGTTGGCGTTTTATGTCCTCTAAAACATATCAAAAAATAAAAAAAATTAAAAATAGTGTTTTTTTGCAAATCATGTTTTAGTGATAAAAAGTTAAATAAAAAAATCAACAAATTTGTTTAACCGTGTATCATTTTTTTTCAGTGTAGTCCGTATCCATCCATACCTACAACTTTGCCGAAGACACCAAATCGATCAAAAAATTCCTTCAAAAGATACAGATTTTTTAATTTTCATACATCATTTTTGTATGGAAAGCTGCCAAATTTGTATAGAAAATTAAATGGACAAACTAATGATGCAAAATGGCTTCTTTGGGCATACCGAAGGCACCAAAAAAGTTTCAGTCGGATTTAAAAAATACAAAAAAAAAAAACGAATGACCGAAATCCTAGAGAACTGCTCTATTATTTTTGCTGTGTATACCTTTTGTTGAATGCTGTTTAGCCTAAGAACTTTTTTTCATCAAAACTTTTTGTTGAAAATGCTGAAAAAATCCAAAATTTTGTAAGTGAAAGACGCAACTTGTGGTACCCAAAAAAGTCATCGCTCAAATTTTAAAGTTAAAGTCTTAGTGAAAAAAGTGTTTTTTCCCCATTTTCGTCATTTTCCCTTTTTGGAAATGGTGACAGATATTGTGTCAAAAAATTGTAATATTACGTCAGAAATTTGTGAATTTTCATTAGTTTCTGATAAATATTCATCAGGTTCACATTTTTACACATTTTTTAGGTAAAATTACTTGAAAAAGAGGTAATATTCAACTAACCAAATTTTCAAGATTCCAAAATTCAACTTTTTTTTTGCTTTGTATCTAACATTTGCATTTAAGACAGCTAAAATTGGTTGAAAAGGCGCGGAGTTATGATTTTTTTTAAATATTCACAGAAAAAAATGATGGTAATATTTATCAGGAAATGGTGACAGATTTTGTGTAAAAAAAAGAAGTGTAATATTATATCAGAAAATGATGAATTTTCATCAGTTTCTGGTGAATATTCATCAGGTTCACATTTTTACACATTTTTTAGGTAATATTACTCAAAAAAGAGGTAATATTCAACCTACCAAATTTTCAACATTCCAAAATTCAACTTTTTTGCTGTGTTGTTTTTGCGAAAATCGACGAAAATGGCCATTTTGTGGAAAACCCTAACACGGCATAGGTCACCTTAATTGCCAAACAAAAAATACTAGAATTATGATTTCGGTCAAGAAACCCCCAAAAAAATTTAGCCCGATCGGAAAAGTTCTTTTTATGCAGATTAAATTTGACAAGGGACAGATTGTGGTTTTAGCACAGATTTCAGGCAAGAAAAATGCAGCTATATTTATCTTTTTCTCAATGTTCGGTCCTGCTGCAAGAATAAAAAATATAAAAGAAAAAAAAAACTGATGAGGATTAAATGACGAACTGGACAGGTGAGTCGAGAGATTGATGTCTGCCAAGATGACATCGCATTAAGCGAAATTTATTTGTCCGTGTCCGTTTTTCTCTCTCTCTCTGTCTCTTGGTTTTCCAGCCGTCAGTCAGTGGCTGGGAAATAAGTCACACGTTCAACAAGGTGAACTTGAGCGTGAAAGCGGCAAGGCTGTGGAAAACAGAGATGAAGTAAAAAAAAGCTCTGAAGAAAATCTCTGTGTCAGGATCATTGAGGATTGTCACGTCTCCTTGGAATGGACACACACACACACAATACAAGGGTGGGGAGGAAATTGAGTGTACGACGATAAGATAAAGATTTGTTTGAAAAGAAACAGACGAGTTTGGGTTTGGGACGTGTGTGGGTGGGTGTGGGAAAAAAAGTGTTTGTGTAAGTTTGTTCGAACAACTTGGCGGGACAGTTTAGTTTGTTTTGATTGCAAAGTTAGTGTAATTGAACGATTTTATTTTTCCTTGTCAAGTGCGGAAGTGGCTTGGATTGATGGTATCAATCAGTATCAGTAGTTAAAACATTTTCAACTTCTGTTCAAGCTTCAGCATCAACCTTTGAATTGCAAGTCCATGCGTAGATCATCTGAGCCATTGAGCTAGGCTTGTTATCTTCCTCCGATAATAAAATATGCTCTTGAGCTTTGTTGAAAATTGTTACTCTCTTAAACTTGTATCACAAAGATACAAAATAATAAAATTAAAAAAAACGCAAAAAGCTGAAAAATTGTAGAGATTGTTATGAAGGACTTAAGTAAAAAAGTCGGAAAATTCTTAATTAAAAAACAAAGAGAGATCGGGAAAAAAACAGTGTCTTATAACAGAGGTTTACCGAATTTTATTTTGAGTAAATTTGGTTAATATTCTTCGAGAAAAATAATTACAAAAAAATTACAGAGTAATGTCGGTAATGACATTATTTTTGCCTTCCTCACCTCACTGAGGCAAGGCTATAATATCACTCGAAAAATGAACTTCTTAAATACGACGCCTAGATATACCTTCACGTATACCTATCGACTCAGAATCAAATTCTGAACAAATGTCTGTGGGGATGTGTGTAGACATGATTTATTTTCCACGCGATTATCTCAGAACTGGCTGAACCGATTTTGGCCGGATCCGCCTTATTCTGTTCGTTTTGGGGTCCCCTAAGACCCTATTAAATTTTATTCTGTTTAGTGAAGTACTTTTAAAGTTATGCCAAGAAAAAGTATTTTTGTAGCTACAAAAGGGTGATTTTTGCATAACCTCAAAGGCCGGGTCTTTTTGCTTACGCGCGAGAGTCGCGCAGCATGCGTCGGGATTTTGGTCTGACCACGCGGGGGATTGGCAGCCACACCCCCTTGCATGCGTATCGCCCAGTTGCCACATTGCTTAAGCAGTGTCTGCGTCTCTTCTGGAAAAAATCTGTATTAATTATGTTGCTGAATACATCATTTTGTCTCGACAAAGATTTACACGAACTTTTTACTGAAATATATAACTCATGAGACTTTTCTCCTTTATTTTGGAGAGTTGGCTAAGAAAATGAATTGAAAATTGCTGTTCAAGTAAAATCAATAATTATAAAAAATAAATGAAAAAAAAAAATTAAAAAAAATAAAAATAACTCTTAAATTAATTTGTAAATACAACCTAAAATACAACATGAATGCGAGGAAGGCACCAACCACCTTAAGGTGGATTTAGTAACGTTTTTCTGCCTATAATTAAAAAACGTCTATTAGGCACTTTTTGAAAAAATATGAGATTTTAACTTCAGTTGGTAGAGAATGTCTATTGCATCTTTAGAAACTTTAATTTCGATGATGAATGTCGACTCAAAATACCAAAGGTAAAAATCCCAATATTACATTCTATATTGATTTTTTTTTTTCAAATAGACGAATTCCAATTTCAGTTAAGAACTGTCAGAACTGATTTTCTTGAATTTAACATGTGAAATTTACGATATGGATATAAACTAATTTGATCAATTTATGTTTAGAGATTTTGTCCTTAAAATTTTAATTGAAATTATTTTTTATAGCGGAAGTTTTAACTTGTTTACATCAATTTAAAAAAAGAAGCCTTGTTCCTTATTCGAGCAAATGTCTCAATATGAAAGCAAAGAACAGACCATCTAAAATTGAAAATCATTCCAGGAAAGTACTTGATGCTCTGTGATGCTTTCCAGAAGATAACCATAAATGGACCTGTCTTATATCATTTGATTTATTTTGTGAGCTAAAATACATGCAAAAATGTGTTTTATGGGTTAACATGAAGGGTTTTGTGGAGTTTTATTTAACTTTCAAAATACCAAACCTAGGACTATCATGGTTACAAATAATTGAGAATATTCAGGACAATATTTTCATTGTGTTTTGAACATTACAAAGCTTTTTTGTAATTTTAAAAGACAATGAATTATGCATAAGTTTGTTTTTATCTATTTTTTTATTTTAGACTCCAAAAAAATATGCTTATGCTTATCCCTTGACTTGTCCAAGTAGAGTAAGTACTTTCTGCCTAATGCAGCCTTTGTTATCGTTCCATCTTTTCCCCATTTTCGCGGTAATACGATTCCACGGAATATAATACTAACAATGCCGTCAGATCCAGGAACCTTGACGTCTTATCATCATCGTTCGGAAGTGTAGCCAAAGACGTTTTAAAAGAACATCCTGTTGGATGACCGAGCAAATTGAGTTTCCTTCAACGGCGCAAAGATGCACCACCGAACGTCAACCTTCTTCAGCTTGCGATAGAAAAGTGAGCCATTTTTACAAGCATTTTTATGACCTGTAGCACCGTAAAGTTGTACCTGGCGGAGGGAGTCGGAATTACCCACTTTTCCTAGACTTCGCGCCGTTTCAGCTTTATATCTACGGTTGAACACAAAAGGAAAGCCAGCAGACAAGAATATCGTGAAGCCATTAGACACCAGCCGCCAGTCGCTATCATTTATTCACGACGTTCCGAATGGAAAAGTAAACTTTTGCGGGGTGGAAAAGCACCGACAACATCCGGAACCGCGCTGGCCGCAGATTTCGCCCCGTGTAACGGAGGCTCTCGGTGGAATAGAGGGGAGCACGTTTCTGCGGGAATAGTTGATCGTTCTCGCTTAGAGCGTCCAATTTCCCGGGGTTACAAATTTCCCGGGAAACGGGAAATTTTCAGCCAATTTCCCGGGAAATCCCGGGAATTCCCGGGAAATTTTAAATTTATTGAAAATTGTTATGATCTTGGTTTTAATTAATATTATGCAACAAAATTTTATAGGACATCAACATTAATGGTTTAAATAAGTGTGAAGATCAATTAATAGCTTGACTGCATGTAAAAAATCATTCAACTACAAGAAAATGTATTTTGGTATTTTTTATGAGAAATTTTGAACTTGCCTCTGTGACCAGTATATTGAAATGAAAAAAAAAAAAAAAAACATGTAGAAATTATGTTTTTCATGACAAATACTGGTTTCAGCTCTTGAACAAATGGTAAATCTTTTTAGTGTTGGTTTACTCCAAACAACACAATGTTTACAAATATTTGAAGCAAGCTTTAAATATATTTTTTGCATTTTTTTAGAACAAACAATAGAAAGTAATTTTTCAATGATTTTTTTTCTATTATTATGCAACATGATTTAAATTATACGATAAATTAACATAATTCCACAAAAAGACTTCTATTTTTCCAAATTTAACCCTCTAACACCTGTAGTTGCACCAGTTCTCCATAATTCTTTTACTTCAAATTGTTATTTCTTAAGTACTAGGTATTCAACCAATTGAATTAATTCTTTTTGCACAAATTCGATTTTCATCTCATTTGATCATGGTAAACAAAAACGTAAAAAAATCTCAATTTCAATTTGGAGGTAAGGTTAATATTGTTTTGATGAAATAACATCAATCTGTTAATAACTTACCTAATTGTAATAATTCAATACTCATTAAGCAAGGTCTATTCCCAGTTGCTTCAAAAATTAATATTATCAGAAATAATTCTGATATCAGAATTTCTGATAATCTGATTAATTATATATAAACCAAACAATACATTTAATTGAACAAAATCATGTTGAGTTTGTTCATTTATTATTTTTCAGAGCATTTTCAAAAAAAAGGTTCCAAAAATTTAAGAAAATGTATACTTCTGCTTGAATTTCGGGAATTCCCGGGAAATTTACAAATTTCCCGGGAAACGGGAAATATTTTTTTTCGGGAAATCCCGGGAATTCCCGGGAATTTTTTTCCCGGGACGGGAAATTGGACGCTCTATTCTCGCTAGAAGCAATTTCCATTCCAGTTCTCAATGGGAAGCCTTTGGAAAGTTATTTCTGATACAGTTCTTCCCTTGAGTTAATGGATAAATTAGTTCAGAGCAGCAAATAAACGGATCATTTACTTACAGAGTGATTAGAAGATTTGAACCATTTTTGCCAATCAATTATTTTTGTTTCGTTTTGTCTATTACTTAAAAGTATTTTTTTTAGGTTTACACTCAACTGTAAATGCAATGAAATTGATGCAAATTTTCAAGCATTTGTTGGCTTTGCTGCGTGACACTTGTGTTCATTAGGGTGCCCTGCTCCTCAAGCGGAAAACGGTTTTTTGGATTATTAAAAGCATCTGTGCCAATTTTGAGCGAAATTGGATGAGATTAACCCATCGATACCCGAGCCTAAAGTTGGCGAAAAAAATATTTTTCATACAAAAATGACTTTTTTAAATCGCTAATAACTTTTCAGGATCGAGTTTTACAGCTTTGGTATGTTCTACAAAGTTGTTGGGCATTAAATTTTCAATACGAATCTCACTTTTGGGAATATTTGTATGGAAGTATCGCACCGTGTAGACCAAACTGTAAGAAACTTGGGTTTTCCATACATTTTTTCGATTTTTCTCATACAAACTTCACCTCCGAGTATCATTGGGTGAATGATGGCCGATTTTGCTCATATTTGGCCCAGAGCCCTAAAATAGGTCAAGTAACAATATTCAGCTTGTGGAGCGAGGTTTTGAAAAAAAGTTCCATATTCTGGGCACTCATGCATTGATGCATTGTAACCTATTTTCAGATTTTTCTGTTTTCCGAGGTTAGCGCCCTTGGATATTAGGTTAAAATTGGAAATTAAGTTATAATACTACTACAATGGACAATAAATCTGTAAATCAACCCAAAATTCATAAATGCATAAAATCCAAAATTTAATCTTCGAAAATTATCTAAATTCGTAGATTCGATGATTTGAAAATATGAAGGTTCGAAGATTTGAAATTCAAAGATTCAAAGATTTGAAGGTTTGAAGAAGTTTTTAGTTTTGAAGATTCGAAGTTTCGATGATTCATGATTCGAAGTTTTAAAATTATTCGAAGACATTTAAAGTTTCGAAGTTTTGAAGTTTCAATGATTGAAAGTTTTGTAGTTTCGAAAATGCGATGATTCGAAGTTTTGAAGTAGGGCGACCAAGTTTCCCGGATTTAGAATTTCCCATATTTTTTTTTTATCCCTGGAATTCTGGGGATCCCGGGGAATTTTTGAAACAGTATATTTTTTATTATATTTGTTATGTCTTTCAAGCTTAACCCTCTACTGCCCAAATTTTTTTTTCGGAAATTTTTATTTTTTCCGTTTTCAGGAGGTCATTTTGAGCAAATTTTGTTCTAAGAAAAACTTTACTTCTCATGTATTATGTTTTTTTTTTATTAGTATACTAATTTTCATTATCTTGTTTAGTTTATGTTTGTTTTTGGTATTATTTAGCCTATTCTACCACCTCCTTTCAATACATTTTGCCTATCTAATTTGTTCATGTCAAAACAGTGACTTTTTCAATTTTTTGCTTGTTTTCACATTTTCTGCTATAGAATGGCATCATTGTCATTTGAATTGTAAAAAAATGCTTAGAGGCATAGTCTGGGACACTAGAAAAATTACTGCATACTTCTTTTTGCTTAAAATAAAGGAAATGTTAGTAAAAAACACAGCCAAAGTTAACACCAGAAAAAATACATTTTTAAAACAATGGCAAAGTCAGATAAAACAACACTAAAAATTTCTAAAATTTTTAGAGTTCTTCTTTCCAATGCTTTTTAAAGATCAAAAATTTGTTGAAAAATGGATGTTTGGCGAATTTTTAGATCGAAGCCCGTCTAAAGGCGGGGTTGAGCTGTAGAGGGTTAAAGTCATAGAATTACTCAATAATCTATACTTCTACACTTCAATTGAAACAAGGACAGCAGTTTTGAAATAGCTTAAACGAAATTAAAAATAGAATTTTTTGTTCTTTGGTTTGACAACATATAAAATGATACTAGTCAATGTTAAATTTTAGATTAGTTTAGAATTTCATGTTTTACATAAAACATGTTTTACATATGTTTAAGTCACTACCGCCAACTGGTATGAATCGGGACCACAGTCTGAATAGGTACAGGTGATTTTAAAGCAATAAACTTGAAAAAAAATCGGGGTACTAATTTTGTTGTTCCTGTTTTAACCGAAATCAATGAAAAATAAATCAAAACATTATGCAAACAAGTTGGCTTGATTTGCCCAAGATGCTGGTGTTTGATTAAAAAATAATTATATATGAAATTTTTCAAATGTAATATCATACATTTACATAGATATACGTCTTTTTAAAAATATATAAAATTAAATAGAAAATATTTACAGCGCTAGGTATTTTGCGGACCTGTAAAATAAAATTTTAACAATTTTCCCTAATAGGCAAAATTAATACTGATATATACTGAATACATTTACATAATTCTTATCGATTGCTAAGGGACTTAAGGGGAGGGGGGGTTGAGATTTCCAAAAAAGTGTCCACGTGGTTTGTGAATGGTCCCTAAGTATTTAACTGTTTATTTACAATCAAAGCTGAATTCCCAGACCAAAATTTGATATTTTTTTTCAATTTCGTGAAGTACCGGGACAAAATATAAAAAATTTCCCTGATTTGGGAATTCCCGGTTATGGGAAAATCCCGGGAATTCGCACTATTTCGATGTTTGGAATATTCGACGATTCGAAGATTTTAATTTTCGATGACTCGACGATTCGAATTTCGAAGATTAACAGTTTCGATCATTTGAAATTTAAAAATTCGAAGTTTCGAAGAGAAGAAGATTCGCAGATTCGATGATTCGAAGATTTTTTTTTAAGATCCAAAGATTTATTTTACCGGGGTGAAATTTAGTAAACAATTTATCGATTTATAACGAGAAGATTACAAGTGCAGAAATCGGGTGCCATGATACATCTTTAGAGTCCATTCATGAACCACGTTGATACTTTTTTTTTCCAAAATCTACACTTTCGTAACGTCCCTTCATTACTAGATATCGAAAAATGGACCTCGGATTCTTGATCAGCGACCAAAAGCATTCACGGTAATTATTTGTCCACAAAATCTTTCCAAATTTATTACCTAATTGAAGTTTTGTAACAAAGTTCTGAGTAAACCAAATAAATATGACCGTTCTCCGCATTGCTAGGCTTTTTCCAAAAATATCATATCCTTTTCCCCTGAAATTCACTCATGTGTTTGGCCCTGATTCTAAAGAAAAACCACCTGTAAGCGGCCGTTTGCGTTCGTCAAGTTTGCCCTCTTATCAGCCAAACAGAGAGCGAGAAAAACTCAACGAAACTCTCTCACACTCCTCTCATTTTCCCGCAGAGCTTTCCTATCAGCAGTGTACCACCAGATTCCACAGCCGGATTCTTTCGGCGAGAGAGAAAATGATTACCAGGGAAAGCTCACTCCCTCGTGGTGCGAGCTTTTCTCGGGGGGTAATCTTGGTCCACGAATTTTGAGTTTCCCTCAATTCAGTCTGAGATGTACTTTGGTCGCGTTCGGTCGGAAAATCCTCGTCGCTCCGCGTTCCGTGGACCACCTGGCGCTAAGAGTTGGTAGAAGGGTGGTGGTTTGGGGGTGTTAGTAGACACACACATAAACATAGAGTCACCATCGCTGGAAGTGGGTCTTCAGGTTACCCCTGGGTTCTGGGATCGCAGCAGGACGCGCGGAAAACTCGGATGGAAATGCATCCCCCGATGGTCTGAGTGGATTGTGGCGGTCGGTGTGTGTATTACTCTCGTAGTGGATGTTGGGGTTCAACAGTTGTGTGTTGATGGAGATTTATAGGTTATGTATAACTGAGGAAGTACATAATCAAGTGAAGAACGGAGAAATGAAAAATTGTGGCAACTTTTCTCGGGCTTGTCGACTTTGAAGCTGCTGGTTTTGTGTGTGGCTGTATTTGCTCTTACAATAGAGCGGCGTGGAAAAAAGCGGGCAAAAAATAGAGTGCTAGTGAGACCGACTAAAGGCAGATTTAGTTACATAGTGTGGTGCACAACCGGAGGCTGAATGTCAGCGTGGGGGTACAAACAGAGAAACTAAAAGGAAAAACCAACGGGCGGAGAGTGAAAATTGAGGATAATTTCTTTGCATTACGGTTGGTAGTGGAAGCTGAAAAGAAATTTCCCAGCGTGGTACGATTTGTGTGGAGCAGCAGGTCGAATCGTGAATAGCGGAAGAAAGAGTTGTTTGTGAAGAATTCTAATTACGGTCCAGGTTACGGCGAGTGGCTGAGTGATACTTGGAGAAAACATATTGAGTTTGGAATTTGTTATTAGTGACACGTGCGGCGCGTAGCAGCCAACGAGTGGATGGAACAAGGGCGCGTGTTGGCGAAAAATAATCAAATTAGCTAAGCGAGCTAGCACCACGCTTGACCAAGTTTTGCCCGTTTTATGGTGGTTCGGATTCTTCATTAAAGCGCGGGCGAGCAGAACGTTAATACGGAATAGGTAAATAGTTTTATTTTATTGGTTTTTGGGGGGCGAGTAATTAGCTATGGAGGTGAAATGTGGGTTTAGCATTACACAGTAAAAACATCATGGTAATGTTCAATATGGGGAAAAATGTTAAATTTTATCTCAGGTAGTTTTAATATCCCCTCTTTTTAATCTAATTTGACACCTTTCATGTTTACAATATATCTCAAAGTATGTATTATGAGTGGTTAATGAAAATTTCGCTGATTTTTTTGTATTAAGGATTTAATTAAGATTAAATAAACTGGAGGTAAAATATCTTTAACCTTTCGTGTTTTTTTCGCATGATAATTATTTTGTTTATTTAGTTTAGTTTTGGATAAAAATTACAATTTAGAAAAAAAAAGATGTTTTCTCCATTTCCTAAGGGGAACACCTTTGATGATAATCGAGTTTGAGATACATTGAAAATATTTTACTTAACTTTCCATAGGTCGTCTCCTCAAAGGATTTCTCATAAGAAGATTTGTGATGGTAGACCTCCTTCTCTTATTATGTGAATTTTAATCAAACGAGAATCAATCACCTACATGGTTAAGATATTTAAATTCTCAATGTTTTTTTTTATAATCTAATTAATCTGTTTTTTTAAATGCTATTTGACTTAACGTGATTATATTGTTCATATAAATTATAAATGTTTTGAAAGTATTGGTACGAAGAATTGAAGATTTTTGTCAATTGACACAAAACTCCCTTTAATGCAAAATTTCTATCAAATTGCCATTTGGAATTGCTTGCCTTGTCTTTTTTTGAATGTTGATTAAGTTGAACAAACGTTGAAGAGGAGATTAGGCAACCGTGTGAGTTGGCGGTTTTCATTAGGACTGTAAACTTAATCAACAAATCACAAAAAAGTAAATAAGATTTTACGTCGACCAGGGACCTAACACAAATATTTTCACAAATTTTTTGTTCAAAAATTGTCTGTTTGAAAAAAATATTATGTACTCTTACTCTTGCGTTATAGAGTATGCAATCAACACAAAAAAAAGTTCGATTTAATTTATAAAAAAAGCTATTTTTAAAGTTTAAGTAATTGTCTCTTTTTTAATTTGTTCGGTGTGCAAAAATAATTCAAAAAAATATAGGGGATTTTTTGGTTTGTTTGGCATAGTCTAATACGTCCTTAACATAACATTGCATCGTCCATCTCATTCAACTACAAGGTATTTTTTGATGAGAAATTTTAAACTTGCCTCTGTGACCAGTTTATTGAAATGAAGAAAAAACATGCAGAAATTATGTTTTTCATGACAAATACTGGTTTCAGCTTTTGAACAAATGGTAAAGCTTTTTTAGAGTTGGTTTGGCGTTTTTTTAGTTGTTTTCAAATATTTGAAGCAAGCTTTGAATATATTTTTGATATTTTTTAGAACAAACAATAGAAATTAATTTTTCAATGTTTTTTTTTGTATTATTATGCAACATGATTTAAAATATACGATAAATTAACATCATTCCACAAAAAGTCTTCTATTTGTTCACATTAAACCCTCTAACGCCTGTAGTTGCACCAGTGCTCCTTAATTCTTTTACTTCAAATTGTAATTTCTTTAGTTCTAGGTATTCAACCAATTGAATTAATTCTTTTTGCACAAAATCCGATTTTCATCTCATTTGATCATGGTAAACAAACACGTAAACAAATCTCAATTTCAATTTGGAGGTAAAGCTTACCTAATTGTAATATTTTTTTACTCATTAAGTAAGATCCATTCCCAGTTGCTTCAAAAATTAATAGTATCAGAAATAATTCTGATATCATAATTTCTGATAATCTGATTAATTATATATAAACCAAACAATAACAAAATCGGCCCCGGCAAAATCAAATGGCGTCTTGGGCGTCGCGAGGTGCGACGCATATCTTTTTTGCCGGGGACGATTTTTCGAAAAAATGCCAAACTTTGAAGGTCTGTACCGAGCTCCAGGATGCTCCAAACTTTAATGTTATATATACCAAAAGATGCGCAAGGATCAGGCCTACACGCCAATGATGTTTTTGGTAAACGCATTGGTGGCCTAAGTGCCTCAAAAATAGACATCTTTGAAAAAAAAATTTTTTACGGGTTAAATCCCATTTATAATTGAAGGGCGGAGCGCCAGCTCCTGTTACGTCCAATCAAGCTCAATATTTGGGATTTGGGCTCAGTATGCCCACCGAAACAAACCCCTGAATGCCCACCAAAAAGTCATTTTTGTTACATTCTAATGCAGGGGTGCCCAACCTTTTGGCCCTGCGGGCCAGATCTGATTTTTCTGAAGCATTGGCGGGCTGGGACTAATATTTGATAAAAGTTGAAAAAGTAAACACATTTTTTTTTGTGATTGAATTCTAAAGTAAATAAATAATAGAACTAGTGTTGCAAATAAGATTTATAAATCTTGATTTTAAGAATTAACAAAAAATAACATTCAAAAATGTTTTTAATTGAATTATTTTAACTTGTATTTGTTTAAAATTGTATAGTTTTTGTTTTTGACGATTGCAAATTTTTATTAAAAAAAAAAACATTCAAATTTCAATAGTCGTTGCATTTTTTTAAGTTTATATTCTCAACGCTACGATATAAAAAATCAATAAGACATGATAAAATTTATTCAGACGAAATTTGGATACTAATATCCTTTACAAATAAAAAAAAAACTTTTTGCGTTGTTGTGCACCTTTATTCAAATATTTTAAAAAATATTTTAAAATGATTTTGAACACACCTAATTTGAAAGGTGCAAAAAAAATCATTTTCAATTCGTTATTCTTCGAAATTCAAAGTTTATTCAAAAATATATTATTGCTTCCTAATTTCTTGACTCATTTTGAGACATTTTTTAATATTTTTAAAATATTTCCAGCGTTCTATTCTCAGTATGAATAATTTGCCTTTTTAAGCTTTATTTAAAAAAAACTCTATCACTGAAAAGTTGTTCTGGCATAATACATTAGTTTTTGCTTACTTATTTATTTAAAAAATAGAAAATAGAAAAAAAAACTTCAATTTGAAGTAAACACAGTTAAAACTGAAAGAAATTTAAATTTAGTTTTTTCATAAATTTAACAATTTTACAAAATGGATAATTTTGTTTTCTTGCACCATTTTTCAGTTTAGAAGTATAGAAATTTAGGGTTTTTTTCACAAAATTTAATTTCCCTAAAAGAGCACTCAGCTAGCAAAATCTAAACTTAGAAACATGTACCCTCCCTATAAAGGCTTTTGAATTGATCTCAGTTGAAAGTTCTCCAAATCTCTGAATTGCAAATGTAACATCCTGGAGCAGAACTATTAAATTCTAATAAACACTAATTGAATTGAAAAAAATGATCCCACGATTATTTTTACAATAAATTTATTTATTTAATATTTCATGAACAGCCTTAAGGGCCGGTCATAGAACTATTTTTAAAAGCCGTCGCGGGTCGGATGAAACGGCTTCACGGGCCGGACGTTGGGCAGGCCTGTTCTAATGTATACTTCCGCTTGAATTTCGGGAATTCTCGGGAAATTTACAAATTTCCCGGGAAACGGGAAATATTTTTTTTCGGGAAATCCGGGAAATCGGGATTTTTTTCCCGGGACGGGAAATTGGACGCTCTACTTTCAATTACAGCTAATAAAAAGTGGTTTAATCTGAAATCAAGTGATAAATAGCTCAACCGGAAATGAGCATGCAAGTTTCTATCAAAAGTTTTACAAATTGGAGTTAGGAGCGAGTACTTAACCTGCCAAACATATGAGAATTTCCAAAAAATATATTTATTTATTTTAATTTGCATTCTTGTAGTAGTTCAATGCCTCCACAAACATTTTAATTTGGAATACAAAATGTTCTTGGAAATGCATTTTCAATCTTACAGAATTTGTGAAATTAATTTGAATAACTTTTGTTTTATTTTTTGAAAAAAACATTTTTGTTCAATTTGTAATATGAATTAGACTATGGCAAACAAACAAACAAACTTGCACTTATTTTTTTGTGTTCGACAGTTTGCCAAACTTGCAGACTTGTTTGCGGCAAATTCGCAAACAAAGACAAATGTGTGCAGGCTGACGTTTCTGCAAACGAATGCAGGAAAAAAAGCAGGCAAACTGTCAAAAAGTTGGTTTGTTTGCGAGTTTATTTGTTTGTTTGTCATAGTCTAATACGTCCTTAACATTACATCTGGGAATGTGGACATTGAAAAGGTAAACAGCCAGAAAAAATGTGTGATATTACCATTCAAAATGTGTAAATTTACATTGTGTCATTTTTGAATTGAGGCCAAATTTAAATTGAACATGATTACCATATTTATAAACAAATTTCTTCGTGGTTCTTAAATTCATGAGCACAATTCACGATTTAGAGATTTTTTTTTCTTTGCATAACTAAATTTATTTTTTTCCTCACATTATTGATAAAAACATAAATATTAGCTAATGTTTTGTAGAACATTCCAGTACCGTCGTCAGGGGTGACAGTAAGTCTGGGGGGTTGAGATTCGGTCATACAAAAATGCTAAAATTTGTATGACCAAATCTCACCCTCCTGACTCAATGTTATCCCTGACGACGGTACACTGTTATTTTTGAATAGGAGTAGTATGCTTCAATATGTATATATAATATATAATTTTCAATATGTTGGGAGTGCCAAACAGCTTTAGACTAAAAAAAGTGTGATCCAAAGCATGATGGCAAAAAGCTGATAACCCTACACCATAACGAGCAAATAAAGATGTATATTTCTGGTTTACGGTTTCATTTCTCTCGGTTGGTTTTCCTTTGAGAGCGATATTGGCAAGCAATTCGATTCGTAAACAATCATGCAGCCGCACCACAGCCAGGTCGGCAATGTTTAAATAATTACACAAAATGTATCTCTCTCTCTCAAATGTTTGCTTATTTTCCTTCACTGAGGCTGGGTCTCGACAGAATTGTGCTATACTCTTGCTTGGGTGGGGGAAAATACTACGTGTTTACTCAGTGATTGGTGTCTCAACTCAACATTGCGTCGTCGTTCAAGTGGATTGTTTGTTTGGATATTGTTAAACACGAAATTACGGGTAATGACATTGACACAAAGTCTCTGAAATGTATACGATTTATTTTGAAATGAATTTTAGAAATTTCAATTAGATTTTTTTAATTAAATACAGATATCATCAAATCTAATGTTTTCGCAGACTTTTAGGATTTCACGATGGAAATTCTTGCGGATCACCAACACATTTTCCTTAATTTCACTACGAGAAAGTTTCCCTTGATTGTCGTCATCTGTATGCAAAGTGCGGGCTGCTGTTCCGGTTTTCCACACCAGCAAAACAAATTTCTAATTGCTGTTTATTTTGCCTCTCCAAATACGAGCTGTGCTGCTGTTTCCCGGCTAACAAATGTTCGATGTGAAAATCTGTTCGTTCGGTTTTATTTGTCCTCATTCACCACTAACATGCAGACCCACACACACCTACATACAAAATCCTGGTACTTTTCATCATCGTTAAGCGAATGGCACCTCCCTGAAAATTCCACGAAAACCACCGACCGACTTTTCCAGTACATCTCATCGCCATTTCTAACCGCCTCAGGGATTATCGGAACAGATTTCAGCTCGGGGATCATTCATAAGGAGTGGAATTGGATTTTTTTTTTGTAAATTAGAGATATCAACATATTTTTTGCCAAAGTCACTAATTCATCTGTCAAATTAACTACTTATTTCTCTCTAAAAAAGAAAGTATCAGAAAAGGTTGCAATTATCTCACGATTACTGAATTTTGTTTGCCTTATCACTCTGTATAAAAATTCTTCATTTTATTTTGATTACTTTTTATGTTACGTCATTTGTGTATGCTCCCTTTCGGGTGCTCTTGCTTGTATTCACAACTTTGGATTTCCATACTGAACATGTTTGCTTGGTCACTTTGCGGCTAACGCTTTCCTCTCCAGTCGTGTTTCAGCTTTTCTTGTTTATCCGGATGAATGAAAGTTCTGTTTTTCGCATTGAATTCTGAAACAACATTGATTTCAGGTTGTTTCGTTTTGTTTTGATCGAATAGAACCGTTTGGTAGAATGAATCTGTTGCATAACATCTCTTTGGAGAAAAAGGCTTGATTAAATTTCGATTCATTGCTATCGAATGTTTACTCCAATTTCGTGTAAAGTTCTTTCCACAAATGACGTTACTTTTTTTTTTTTTTTTTTTTTTTTCAATTCAATTCAATTCGTTTATTTTTTGTTCTTATCAGTTTAGAAAAGTATAATTTGTTTACAATATGTAGTGATATGGGATTTCCTTGCATCTACGACTTTGTTCCTATTAATCAGTGGATGACATTATTTTCAGGGATAATAAACGGGAGGAGGAAAATCTTGCAAAAAACCTTCTGCTTTTACTAAGGAAAGGGGACAGGAAAAGGAAAGCTTAAAACTAAATCACAGCATACAGCATGTTAAAAGCTTACGGGGTACCGTAGCCAACATATTTCATCATCAGCTCTCCCAGAGCCAAAAATTGCTGCTCCTTGCTGCGGCAAGCTCGGAAACGGGTAAACATCTCCCTCGCCAACGCCAGAAACTCGGTGAGCGTGAAGAGATCACCTTCAGCGAAGTTGTTGTGTTCCGGTGTGGGCGAATCATCGCCGGTCGTAGCAGTAACGCTGGCATAAGTGCGCCTCCACCCAGGGGGGCGCGAGCCTGCAGGATTAGATCTTGGAGACGGCTGGGCTGTAGATTTTTGTTTCTGCTTCTCCAGTGTCTCGATGTATACCTTTCTTACACTGCATCCTCGAAAGTTCGCAGTGTGATTGCCTTGGCAGTTGGCACATTTAACTCGTGGTTTCGTCAGCTCGGCATTGTTGTCCATCTGCAGGGTTTCCTTCCGAGGCAGCGTACAGGCTTCAGTCAGATGCGCTTCTCCACATTTCACGCATTTGACTGGTAAATTACAATTTCGGGATCCGTGACCAAAGCGTTGGCAACGGTGGCATTGAGCTGCGTCGGTCGGCCGTTTAGTGAAAAATCTCCAGCTAACAACGAATCCGTCCAAGGATTTGATCCAGCGTAGGTCCTGGATTTTCACCGAACCACGGTCGAAATAGAGCAGGTAAAGCACGTGCACACCTGTTATTGTTTCCGTTTTCGACAACAGTTTGATGTCGCGTGGTTTGACGTCGTGTGCTGCAAGAGTCTCCTTTACTCCCTCGATGGTTTCCGGGATGAATCCGGTCAGCACAATCTTCACCGGCGCTTGTTCCGGCGAGTCGTAAGAGTAAAAGTTAATATTACCCTTTTTCAGGGTACTTTTAACTTTTTCAAACATCGGACGGTTAAGTGTGAAGACCTGTACCGATTTCTTCATTATCTTCACCACACGGAAAGAAGGTTTATCGTGAATCTTACTAATTTTCGGTTAAAAACCCTAAAAAAATTGGTTGTTTTTCCAACCACGATTTTTTTTAGCTGGAAATCCTAAAAAAAATTCCTGGATTTGACAGCTGGATCCAGGTCCTAAAAATGATAAATCTAGCTAAATTTTTAGTAAATTTTACTAATTTGCAAGCTGGAAAAATGCTGTCAGTCTCAAAAGCTGTATGTTTTGAGAAGGTCTGTTAGCTATTTTAGCTAGATTTTATGGTATTCTAGGAAGTTTTATAGTTAGCCCAGCAAGTTTTTAGGCTGTTTCAACTAGTTTTTTTGGAATCATTCTCAAAATTTTCCATTGATGGCTGCGAAGCCAGGTATTTTCACACATCTTTTTAGCTAGTTTAGCTAACTTTGCCACTATTCTTGGTAGGTGTTTTGGTTGGAATAGCTAATTTTTCCACTATTTCTACAAGTTTTCTTTCAAAAGCCTCCGTTGCTGCCTGCAAAGCACGCATTCTTCACCCAGCCTTTTGGCTGATTTAGCTCGTTTCTTTTTTGTTCTTGCTTCGTTTTTCGGTAGGTCCAGCTAATTTTTCGACTGTTTTAACTGGAAATTTCGAAATCATTTTAAAAATCCCTTGCTGCCTGTAAAGTTGTTTTTTATTTTCAAAAAGACTTTTTGCTGGTGTAGCATGATTTTCCGCTATTCTTGGTACGTTTTTTGGTAGTCCAGCAAAGTTTTTTGGATGTTTCAATAGTTTCCAGGCTTTTTAAACTATGTTCTAGTTGATCATCCTTATAGTACGGCTTTGTTATTCTATTGACAAATTAAAAAATAAAAATACAAAAATACAAAAATACAAAAATACAAAAATACAAAAATACAAAAATACAAAAATACAAAAATACAAAAATACAAAAATACAAAAATACAAAAATACAAAAATACAAAAATACAAAAATACAAAAATACAAAAATACAAAAATACAAAAATACAAAAATACAAAAATACAAAAATACAAAAATACAAAAATACAAAAATACAAAAATACAAAAATACAAAAAAAAATACAAAAATACAAAAATACAGAAATACAAAAATACAAAAATACAAAAATACAAAAATACAAAAATACAAAAATACAAAAATACAAAAATACAAAAATACAAAAATACAAAAATACAAAAATACAAAAATACAAAAATACAAAAATACAAAAATACAAAAATACAAAAATACAAAAATACAAAAATACAAAAATACAAAAATACAAAAATACAAAAATACAAAATACAAAAATACAAAAATACAAAAATACAAAAATACAAAAATACAAAAATACAAAAATACAAAAATACAAAAATACAAAAATACAAAAATACAAAAATACAAAAATACAAAAATACAAAAATACAAAAATACAAAAATACAAAAATACAAAAATACAAAAATACAAAAATACAAAAATACAAAAATACAAAAATACAAAAATACAAAAATACAAAAATACAAAAATACAAAATACAAAAATACAAAAATACAAAAATACAAAAATACAAAAATACAAAAATACAAAAATACAAAAATACAAAAATACAAAAATACAAAAATACAAAAATACAAAAATACAAAAATACAAAAATACAAAAATACAAAAATACAAAAATACAAAAATACAAAAATACAAAAATACAAAAATACAAAAATACAAAAATACAAAAATACAAAAATACAAAAATACAAAAATACAAAAATACAAAAATACAAAAATACAAAAATACAAAAATACAAAAATACAAAAATACAAAAATACAAAAATACAAAAATACAAAAATACAAAAATACAAAAATACAAAAATACAAATTAATTTTACTTAATTTAACTTAATTTTACTAAATTTTACTTAATTTTACTTAATTTTACTTAATTTTACCTAATTTTACTTAATTTCACTTAATTTTACTTAATTTTACTTAATTTTACTTAATTTTACTTAATTTTACTTAATTTTACTTAATTTTACTTAATTTTACTTAATTTTACTTAATTTTACTTAATTTTACTTAATTTTACTTAATTTTACTTAATTTTACCTAATTTTACTTAATTTTACTAAATTTCACTTAATTTTACTTAATTTTGCTTAATTAAAATTTAATTTATTAATTTTACTTAATTTTTTTTAATTTTACAAAATTTAACTTATCACAACTTAATTTTACTTAATTTTACTTAATTTTACTTAATTTTACTTAATTTTACTTAATTTTACTTAATTTTACTTGATTTTACTTAGTTTTACTTAATTTTACTTAATCTTACTTAATTTTACTTAAATTTACTTAATTTTACTTAATTTTACTTAATTTTACTTAATTTGACTTAATTTAATTAATTTTAGTTAATTTTACTTAATTTTACATAATTTTGCTTAAATTTACTTAATTTTGCTTAATTTTTCTTAATTTTGCTTAATTTTATTAATTTTACTAAATTTAACTTAACACAACTTAATTTAACTAAATTTTGGCAAATTCAACTAAATTACACTAAAAATAACTTTTTTCAACTGAATTTATCTGAATTAAACTAAATTTTGGCTTAATTCAACTTATTTTTATAAACTCTTCTTAATTTAACTAAAATTAACTAATTTAATAAAACTTAAATTGATTAAACTTAATTTCACTAAATTTAACTTAATTGAACTTCATTTAACTTCGTTTCTAACAATATTTAACACTATTTTTTGATGTGCTTTAAAGGCGTTAGGTGCCCTATTTGTTCGGATTTGTCAAACATCGGCCAATCTATGTCTAGACATTCTGTACCAGCCGCCCCTCCAAGTGGACAGATGTCCATACAAAAAAGTAGAGTGTGGACAATTGCCAGTCTCCCCTTTCCCCTGCCAATGTTTTCACGTGGTTTAGGGATGCCCCCACTTTATGTTAAGTACATTTTTTTACCTACGCATCGTCCAAACAGTAACGAGAGGCTCAACTTCTAACCACTTTCCCTCAACACAAAAAACTTCTCACCTTATCAACTGAAACATTCCTTCAGGTGCCGATCCGCAGAAAATCTTCCTGGCTTTTAATTTATTCACTCACACAACACATTCTATCACCTTTTGCACTTGCACTCAAACAACACACATAATCATCAAAAAAAAACTTCACGAACTGAGCGGCTCAAACAGGATCGAACACGACACAAGACGTTGCTTTGTTTTGTTCTCGAACTGATGATCTGTCAAAAATCCATGCTGCCGGTTCCAGCTAGTTTTTTTGGTAATTTTACGCAAAATTGTGCTGAAACACCATTATTTTTGGTAAAATCTCTCCTGTCATTTTGGTTTGGGCTGTCAGTTTTGGAAAGCAAATCAGCAATCAGGGTTAGCTATTTCACCAATCCCAGATTGGTAAATTTAGCTGAAATTTTAGCTGATTCAACCAAAAAAATCACTGTTTCACCAATTTGAAGCCAGCTAATTTGAATTGTTAAATTTTAGATGGAACTCCTTTCCGTGCATGTACTCACACTTCGCACGGAATAGCAGATTGTCAATCTCGGCTCCAGCACTATCGAGACAAACAATTTTTGGCTGTCTTTTGTTTTGGCATTTCTCCTTCTTCTCCTCACTTGTGGCTGACCCAAGGCCTTTGCCTTGCTGTTGCTCGTCATCGTCGTCATCATCATCATCGTCATCATCGCTGTCGTGGTCTTCCAAAACACCAAACGGATTGGAAATTGGAATTGCTGGCACCTTACCGGAGGACGATCCAGGTGCTCCTGCAGCTTGCTGGCTGGCCTTGGCGGACATTCCACGTGTACGGATGGGACTACGAGGTTGGTAGTGTGGATGTAGCATCGAGGAATCGACAACATCCGATGGAGTAGCCATTGCTGATGGCTTGGTTAGCACGATGGTCGAATTGGTTTTGGAAACCCGACCCGGAGACCGGCTCCGTGATGGATCCGGCGTCGGACTCAATTTACCTCGAACCGAAGTAGCCTTCGGCATTGCCGGGCGGCAAATTGGGACTAAGTTTAACTTTACGCGGCGAAAAAAATCGTTAAATTTGATAGAGCACCGAACTTTGAACTTGCTAGCTCCCGTGTTAGCAGGGGTGTTGACGTTACTTTTTATTTCAAAGAAATCGATTTTATGAAATTGTATGATATTGTAAGTATTGTTGTAAACGACAGAATAAAAATGAGAAACGACGATTCTGTATGCAAAAAACACTACGTCATTCAAGGACGGCTCCTTCAACATGTATCTAGTATCGATTATTTCCCACTTATCTATTACTCTAAGTAATCATTTTCCTTCCTCTATCCCCCCCCCTCCAACCATCGCGATTGATGCGTGACGAGAGGACGGAACGATATGGTGTGTGCCTTGGTGAGTCTCAAGTGGCATCAACCCAATTCCCAAATTGCCCGAAGATATTCTTCCACGCCATCGCGCCCGCTCATTCCAAGCTTTCAATAATTGTCGCCATCCCGTGGTTAGCGCTGGTGATGGCACACTTTCTGTTGGATAGGTGGGGCTGAGGAATGATAAAATGATTATCTTCAAATTGATTTAATTGATAAGACGATTGGGCAGCTCAGTGGGATGATGATAGGGCTTGAATTGAGGAGTGTAGTAAATTGGAAAGGTTGAAGTTGTAAGTTTCAATATATTTATTAGCTTACTTCAAAAATAATACATAGGTAATTCTTAAGATCCGTTTTGTAAAATATTAACGGAACTTTCTGAACATTTGGTGGTCGATTCTACATGCAAAAAAAGGCCGATTGTTGAAATTTGAGCCAAATCCAAACAGAAGAATCCATTGACCAAGAGCTTTTAAGTTTTGGACCTTGTATTTATGAAAATTGATAATTTTATGGGTATTCAATTTTCAATCAAAATAGGCGTCTTTGAGGGTAAAAACCAGGGGGCGACATCTAAATCTCACTACAGGCAGCTCGACTGTAGCCATCACCAGCTGTCAATTACGGCACCAGAACAAAACGGAACTGTCATTTACGGCACCAAAACAAAGCCAGAACAAAAGAACAGCTGTTAACCACGGAACCAAAACAAATCAACTGCGCACTGTAAAAAAGTACAAAAACTTCTGGCATAAAATGGAAAGAAACTGATTGGAAACTGATTTTTTATTTCATGTAAAATTATACCGCAATTCAAGTTTAAAAGGTAGTGTATGTTTTTGAGGTGATTTTTTCTCAATTTATGTGAAAAATAAACTACAAAAGTTGGGATCCTTAAGCACACATCTGGCCGATAACTTCATTTAAAGTTGTACTTTTATCACATGAAACATTTAATTGATGTACTGTGTATTTTGACTTTTACTACAGTAAATCAGAATTTATTATATGAAAAAATATATAAATAAAAAAATATTTTTGTTTTTACTGTGCGCAGTTTGCGCGTGATATTAATCTCAACCCCCAAGATGGCTGCCTTTAGCATCCCCCTAGTAAAAACATAGCCCTGTTGATAATTTCAGTAAAATCGATGCAGATTTGGCGATTTTTTTGAGAGTGCAAAATGGCACTCTCTTAATTCAAATAGTAATTTTATGCCGAAAACCATGTCAAATCGTCATTGTATTCTACGCAGTCTAAGCAATCTGATTATAAAGCAAGTACCTACCTACATTTCAAAAAACAGATGAAAAAATGTCAAAATCATCACTTTTCCAAATATCTTTCTCGTAAAATTTTGATAACTAGTATAGAAAACATTAAACCCCATATGTTTTAAACATCAAAAATGTTGCATTGTCTGCTCTACAAATGTGTGTGTAGTGTACTTGTATTCTTAAATGCAAACCTTCAAAGTTACAAAAATCATTTTATTTTAAATGAAAAAAAATGTTCTTCGATGAAAAATTACCTTTCTTGATTATTGTAGATTCGAAAAGTACATTAAATTTACTATAAAATTACATGTCTCTTAATTTTTGTCAGTTCATCAAATCAGGCGTCCAATTTTACACAACATTCCATTTTAGAAAAAAATATATTGAAAAACGTGTCTTAGTCAAAATTCAAAAAAAATTAAAGGAGTCGTAACGCCTTACCGTCACGAGATATAGAAAAATTGACCTTGGATTCGTGATCAGAGACCAAAATTATCCTTTGGTAGAAAAGTTTCATGGAAATCGAAGAGGGGTCGGGAATTGCTGTGTGAGTTGGTATGCTGATAAGCCGATAATAGAAATAGGTTGAGATATACCCTTTCTCAAGTTACTTACAAGTTACTTTTTGCGTTTCTCTTTGTTTCGTCGTCCGTGTCTGTCGCGGGTGACGATGAACGGCCATGATCGACGACGACCAACATTTTCAAATTTTTTTTTCGTAAAATCGCGATAACTCGTGATGTTTATAAGCAAACCCCTTATGTCTGTATATCAAATTTTTTGTAATTGTCTGCTCTACAACTTTGTAGAACATTGTTACACTCTAAAAAATAACCCTGCAAAGTTAGGAAAAACACAAAATCTTAAAATGAAAATGTTTGTTCTAAATGAAAAAATGACCCTTCTGGGTCAATGTAGATTCGAAAAGTACATTAAATTTCCCTTATAATGACATGTTACAAATTTTTTTACAGTCGAGTAACGGAAAATGGAAGAGTTTTGAAAACTTTTTAAGTGTTTTTTTCGATTAAAAATACGTTTTTTCGGAATTCTGAGTACGCCATCAAATCGGGCGTCTAATTTTACATAAAAGTCCCTTTGACACCAAATTTCTATCTCATCACTGTTTCAGGCTGCAAATTATTGAAAACACCTCTTTTTTCGCATGTTCAAATATGGAAGGGGTCGTACCGCCCCTCCGTCACGAGATATCAAAAAACGGACCTCGGATTCGTGATCAGGGACAAAAGTTACCCCTTAGGTCAAAGTTTCACGCAAATCGAAGAGGGGTCGGGGCAACTTTTCCCGATTTCGTGTGAGTTGGTAGGGAATTACCCTATAACAAAATTGAAACAAAAAATTAATTAATTAAATTTTTTTTAGAAAGAAAAACATAAGTTTTCAATTCACCCAAAATTTAAAAAAAAATTGTATTGCTGCCACAAATCAACACAACACACATTAGGAAAAAGCAAAGTTCAGTACAATCAAAAGTTTCTTTTACCTATATTTGAATGTTTTTAAACTTTGAAAACAAAAGGCCACAACGAATACAGGGCAATTTCTTCTTTCAGACAAAAAAAAAACTTTATCATTAAAAAACTCCCAACCACACAAAGTCGAACGGAAAGTTGAAATCCGGTATCCCCACGAGGGAACCGAGCGACCGTGCGAGTCTGTGTGGATCGGAGTGAATGTTTTCCCATTCTTGGAAAAACAATCCTGCGGCGAGGGGGTGAGGGGTCGACAGCATCCCAGTGCTGACAGAACGGCGCGTCAAAGTTTAACCACAATCGTACATTTACTTTCCCCGAACTCAAAAGTTGTGTGTGTGTATTTGCATTTCAACAACGTGAACCAACTTTTTCTTTTATTTCTTTTTCAAAAGCTCGCTATAGAGATCGACTGTTTGTCTTCACCTTTTGGCTAACTTTCGGCAAAGCCGTTTGAAACGTGATGTCTTCGATAAATATGTGCTTTTTGAGTGCAACGTTGTGAGAGCTTTTTCATCGGAAAGCAAACATACTCCAAATTTGCTGGAAAATAAATCACTCAGCGGATTTCCTTTTCGATTTTTCTCCGCCGGGGATAAGACATTTGGTTCGGTTCGTTGTTTTCACCAAGTTCCATGTTCCGGGAAAGCTACAAAGTGAAGCTTTTCATTGCGCTTATTCGATCTTTTTAGGGGGCTGCTTCCTTACTCTAGCAGAAATTTATGGCTGACTGATAATCTGTTCATCATTGAGATATATTTCTTGAAAAAATTTTTTATTCAAATTTTGATAATTAATAAACATAGCGATCAATTTGTTTTCATAATATATCGTAAATAAATCAAAACCCAAACATAATCTGATGAAAATAGGCGACTTTCCCCTTATACGTTCGGGCCGTCATTGAACGTTGAACAAACAAAAAGAACAGTTCTACATTCTCTCCAGCAAACCATGGTGCAAATAGTCATAAAATATGAATCTGCAATGGCGCATGGTGGAACCAAAAGAAGATATTTGCTCACGTTCAAACGGAAATCGCACGGACTCCAACGTTGTTGCCGGAAAGTCTCCTCCCTCGAGAGAAAGCACGTTAGTTAGGGATCATTTGCATGATTTAGTTTTGATAACTTTAAACACAGAGACGCAAAAGTTTTGCGAAAACTATGACCGAATGAATGGTTGAGTGTGTGTGTGTGTGTGTGTGTGTGTGTGTGTGTGTGTGTTTGTCCACTTTAAACTGACTTTCTACTGTTTAACGTGGCACTGTGGACATAGAACAAGCTTCAGATGCTAAATATAGAGTTTTAAGAGACTTTTTCCTACAAATTTGGCAATCTCTGGAAAAACATTCCAACATTTTAAAGAAATTTGATATTACAAATGCCAACAAATTTTAAGGGAAATGACATCGGAATAAACTAACATTATTCCTTCATAATAATATCTTGTCGTACTTCTGAACCATCCATAAACCACGTGGACACTTTTTTGGAAATCTCGACCCCCCCCCTCCCCCTCGTGAACAATTGTCCATACAAACCCCCCCCCCCCCTAAGTGTCCACCTGGTTTATGGATGGTCCCTTCCCTTTTTGACGTTCCGACGTAGTGAATATCTGGAGTTTTTTTGAAAAGGTCCAATAAACTAAATTTTCAGTTTTTTCTTTTTTGGTGTTTTTTAACACTTCTGACTCAAGGTAAAAAAAAACACTCAAAAAGCAAAACTGGAAATTTGGTTTATTGGATCTTTTTAAATAAAACTCCACATTTACAAAAAAAGAGCAAACAATGTAAACAATAACAAACACGTTTTGTTTGGCTGACCGTTCTGTGCAATGTACCGAAGTTTGGTTGAATTTGGTTGCCGCAGTCCCGAGTTATGATTACAAATCGTCGCCGTCGTGCTAACTTGTATACGTGCATTTTGGGCCAAATTGAGTTAAGAACGCCATTTTGTGCAGCTCACAATGCCTCACCTTTTGACCTTCACAGATCCCCAAAATTCGATTTCAATCCTGAGATATTCAATAAAAACCAAAAAAGCTCCGCGGATTTTTGTCACTTTCATATGAAAGAAGTTTCAATCTTGTCGTGCTATCTTGTCACTCCCTGAAAATTTAGGTAAGTGCGACAATTTGCCAAAGGGATTTCAGGTCAGGATGCGTTTGACGCACGTACAAGTGAGACTACCGTAAACATTTGTAATTATAACTCGGGACTCCGGCAACCAAATACAACCAAACTTCGGGGCAATGCACAGAATGGTCAACCAAACAAAACGTGTTTTTTATTGTTTACATTGCGTGCTCTCGTTTTTGTTTATTCAAGGTCAAACATTAAAACGCGTTTTTCTCGGAACGTCGAAATGGCGGGTGCGACATGATAGCACGACAGCGTCGAATTGTTTACGGTAATCGGGCATGTACGAGTGTCAAACGCGTTCTGAACTGAAATACCTTTGGTCAGTTGTCGCAATTACAGCTATTTTAAGGGTGTGTCAAGATAGCACGAAAAGATTGAAAATTCTTTCATATGAAAAGTGACAACAATGTGGGGAGCAGTGTTGCAAATGATTGATAGAAAAGCTATCAATTGATTATCTCTGCACCAAAAACATCCGAGAGTATAGATGCCGTCACTGTAGTTTGTGAGATCTCTTCTTGTGTCTCGTGATTCCCAGCGATGTCATTCTCTCTCTATCACTCTTCCCCTTTTCCTCGACTATGCTCTCTCACCGCTGAGTATCCCAATCTCTCCGAAAACTGCAATGAGAGAACGTGAGATGGCGATTAGCACCCGACCACGCATGACGTCCCGTTAACACTGGAACGCCCAACGCATGTCCAACTTACACGGACGCCCAAGCCTCCCAAAAAAGTTGGAACGGTAACTTCAACTCGCTGGTTCTCGGGCATAACTCAACCAATCGGGACGATTCTTGTTTCCAGTGATTTGTAAGAATGTCTAGATGATCCTAAATTTTTGCAGAACTTGATTTGAACAAATCTGTAATTTCTGTGACCGAAAACTTCGTTCCACCTTTTTTAAAACGACTGCCCCGCGGAATTTTTGGCGAATTATTTTTTACACTCGAAAAAAAAAGTTGGAACGATGTTTTTGATCGCAAAAATTACAAGTTTGATCAAATTAAGTTCTGCAAAGTTCTAGAATCATCTAGACATCCTAACAAATCACTGGAAAGAAGAATCATCTTGATTGGTTGAGTTATGCCCGAGAGCCATTGAGTTGAAGTTACCGTTCCAACTTTTTTGGAGCCTTGGGCGTTGGAGAGTTAAACTGCGTTAGCGAAATTGGGTTTGTGGCGGCTTTTGTGGTTAAACGCTGTTGCGGTAGTATGATCGTGGAAGCGAGAATGAGAGAGAAAAGGAAAATGACAATCGCGAGTGTGTAAACACGAAAGCGTGTTCGGCTATGTTCGGCGCTGAGGGTTTCAATAAGGAAAGAAGAGCAGGTGTATTTGAGGCATGAATATTCAGGCGGGATAATTGAAGTTGCTGAGACCTGATATTTTGATATTTTAACAACCCTGGTGGGGAGTTTTTTCGGTTTTAATTGAATTGAATAATATTGTGATAAAATTTCGGGGATCTGTGAAGATCAATAGGTGAGGCATCGTGAGCTGCACAAAATGGCATTCTTGACTCAATTTGGTTCAAAATGCACGTGCGACAAGATAACACGACAGCGACGAAATGCTTAATAATCAACCTGCCTTTTCTGCATTCGGTTTCATTCCATTTGTTCTGAAAGTACTATAGAATTTATAAATCGATTGTAAATTGAAAATATTAAAATTGTATTACATGTTCTTGATTTATGTTCTAAAGTTCTTAATTGTAGTGAGCTGATACACTTGTGCCTCTGTAATTCAGTTTCTCCCTGCTCTTCAAACTTCCAGCAGAACGATCATTACTACAAGACCATCAATTACGATTCAATTACAGCATGCTCCGTTCGACACAACATGCTCCAATCACCTCCACCCTTGAGCGAAAGCATTTTCGATCACCGGAAAGGTTCCCATTATTTCGAAAGTTATAACGAACCGCCCTTCGATGGCTCCCTCCTTCGGAACTTCCCTCTGGAGAGGGGAGCCACTACAGCAAAAGAGGAATACTAATTCCATTTCCGTGCTTCGAGCACACAGCTGGCGAACTTTGCCCCGGCAAAAAGTCACAAATTTTGGGTGTGCAACTGCCACTGCACACAGCTTTTTTGGGGGAAAGAAGTGCCTGCAGGTTCTTGTAGTATCTTTAGAGTGGCATTACAAGGGGTTTTGACTGTGGGAACATGCGGGCTGGTGCAAAACTTACGTTTAAAGAGTACGACACACGGTCGATCATATTTGAAATAGTTTTATGACTCTTCAAATTGCACAGATGAAAACATTTAGAAGCATCTATAATTTTCAATAATTTTGTTTGATCATTTGGATTGCTCAATTTGGTCAAAACATAATCATGTTGAAATTTCAATTTCAATTATTCATCAAGAGTCCAATTTTTAGGTCTGATGAGCACCGCTCACTTATTTGTTTCTGATCAAATCATCGAAATCGTTGCCCTGAAGCAGATCGTGAGTGATTGTGATCAAAAATTCAAAATTCAAACAGAATATCAATCAAAACCCGTAATCACAAAAAATAACGGTGATCGAAAATAATCACAAATTCAAACAGATTAAAAAGATTTAAAAAGGCTGAATTTGATCAGGGCTGTTTATTGGTATTTGCCTTCAATTTAATTTTTGAGACAACAAAGCAGTGTTTGTCACTCCTTCACTAATTTCATCGAGCCTGAATAATAAGTCCGTGAAAATTTGCCCTTTTCCGTCGAAACTTGAATTGCTTTGATATTTCTTTGACGAGCTCTGAAGATTTCTTCAAGGTCCTTGCTACCAAATACCGGAACTTCATTAGGTGGTCGACAAGATCCAATTTTGGAACGGCTGCTGCTGCTGGAAAACTTTTCCCTCCATCACTCTCGCAGAGACTTTTTTCAGACTGAGAAGCTTCGAGGATTGCGCAAAACTTTGGCTGGCAATTTGTCTTGTGATTATTTTAATCATTACTTCAGACTTTTTCGAAATTTCCATACCACTTGCACGCCATTAGGTCGAGAGTGAGACAGAGCTGCCATCATCTTCATTATACGCAAACGACCATCTTGGCAGTGTGACCAAAGAGGGTGAGATCGTAAAACTTTGGCTGCTCCACCTGGTGGCCACTCCCCTTGCCACGTGAGGGGTTGGGAGGGAGATGTATTCCCTTCGGATTTTCACTCACTTTGTTTACCGTAAGGTCCTTTATTTTTTGTTGACTTCAGCGAAATTGAAATCTTGGCACCACTGTTGAAAGATCGTTAATTGTTTTTGGGAGCTTTCAATGCCTGTCCGTTAGTACACATTGATTCCAATCTATTTTTAACTTTAAACATGAAAAACCTTTCTTTTTGCCTTTGAGCTGGCCATCATAACCGAAGCGTTTTAAAGTAATTACATTAATGTCATTATTTAAAACGTTCACTTCGTCGACAGGCTTGTCACTTTTGCTCTTTTCAACAGTTTTTTTTTCCAATACAAACATCGCACCATCGGCAACAGAAGAGGAGAAAATCTCATTTGGGTAATGACGCTAGAAAGCTGCACTTAAAAGCATTAAAAGGTGGCAATATTGAAGCACGTCATTTTATGCTGACGGGTGCGGGAAATTTGCCGAAGCACTTTGATCAGCACAAAATTTACACCTGGTAAATCTGAGTAGGCGACTCTCAAAGAGTTTATATTTTCAATATTAATTTAGTATATCTCAATCAAGTAATTCAGTTCTAAACATAAGTTTTCCCCTAATTCACGATGCCTGGCGAAATAAAACCGTTGTTTACAAACGCCACGCATCCCGACTCCGAACAATATAGCTACGTCAACCGTATGGTTTTGACAAGGCCTCGAAACCCCGACCGCAAAACGAGGTCATTATTATAATTTCAGCATGACTTTTCCCTCGCTCGATCTCTGAACGGGGGTCCCGGAAAACGCAGGAAAAACAGCTTTCGCAAGACCCCCCCCTTCCCACTTGAGTAGTATAGCGGAACCCCAAAGGTCTTGCGGTGCTTTCACCAACTCGTCAAGCCTGGCCGCCGAGAGAGTTCTTCATTGTAAGGAAAATTAATTGCTCCAACAGCCCCTTGGTGGGTGATATTTCGCACGGTTCATGACTTTTCCCGCCTCTTCAAACCCTCTCTGCCCTGTTGAATAAAAGGCTTCTGGTTTCTTTTTTTTTGTGAGGGCGTATATATTTCTGCACGCAAACAAACACTTATACGCAAAACATAAGAAACATAAAACATTGGAGGAAAAATAAATATTAATGACACTTGAACCTTTTCACTCGGCTTAGTTAGTAGCAATCGTCATTGTAGGCAAAAAGTGCCGAGGGTTGCGGAGTTGCGAAATAAAACATGAGTCGACGGTGAAGGATTCGAGGAAATCCGAGACTTCCCCGTAAGTCCAGGGATGTATGGTACCAACACAACTTTGAGTTTTTATGGAATCAGATTTGGACAAGGTCGACAAGTTCGCCAACATTATATTTAATCAGAGGCTCTGCTTGTGAATGTAAGAAAACAATGTTAATACCTCCCATGTGACCTTGGTCCCACCAAATTTGAGGTCCATCTATTTGTTAAGTAAATTTTACCCACGACCCATGAAGAGTATCGAGGCCGCATTTACAAAGCGGATTTATATTTTCATTTTTGATTTGGATGAAAATTTGTCCATTAGGGTGCCCAGAAAAAATGACCCCCTGCCCCACAAGCGGAAAACGGTTTTTTGGGTTATTTTAAGCATCTGTGCAAATTTTGAGCGAAATTGATTGAGATTAACCCATTGATACCCGAGCCTGAATTTGGTGAAACAAATGTTTTTCATACAAAAATGACATTTTTAAATCGCTAATAACTTTTTAGGATCGAATATTACAGCTTTGGTATGTTCTACAAAGTTGCAGAGCATTAAATTTCCAATGAATATCTCACTTTTGAGAATATTTGAATGGAAATAGCATGGAAACCAAACCGTAAGAAAAATGAGTTTTCCATAATTTTTTTCGATTTTTCCGATACAAACTTCACCTTCGAGTTTCAATGGGTAAATGTTGACCGATTTTGCTCATATTTGGCTAGTCCTAAAATAGCTCAAGGAACAATATTCAGCTTGTGGAGCGAGGTTTTGAAAAAAGTCCCATATTCTGAGTACCCTATTGTCCATGCATTCCCTATGTAAAAAAAGTCATTTTGCATCATTAGTTTTTCCATACAAGCCTCCATACAATTTTGGGGGCTGGTCATAAAAAATGGGTATGTAAATGTATGAAATTCTGTATCAGTAGAAGGGATTTTCTGATCTTAGGTATGCTTAGGACTTTTTGGGAATAAATAGGTACACGCAAAAATAAATTTTATATTGAACTTTTTATCACTAAAAGTTTAATTACCAAAATACGTATTTTTTTATTATAGAACTTTTTTTTATATGTTGAGGAGACTAAAAAAGACATCTTCTGAACCATAGTGCAAAATGGTGCAAAATCTGGTTTAGGAAATATAAATTTAAAAAAAATCATGATTTTTTTTAATTACCAAAAACCTGAACAAGACAAATTTAAGGGTGCACAGCAACCAAGGAAGTTGTTGTCTTCTTATTCCAAAATTAAAGCAAAATTACATTTGCAATCGAGAAGTTTTTTCTAGTTTTTTTTCTAGTTACAGCTACTTTTGGGCACACATTTTGGATTTCTTCTAATTTTTTTGCATTTTAAAAATACTTCTTGAAAGAAAGGCACTCCTGAAAAACTATTTTTGAAAAGCTGAGAAATCGGGCAACCTGAGATACATCCTCACAAAGAATTCGAAGCGATGAAAATGATTTTTTTCTAAGAGTCACCTATCAGCATGTAATTTTCAACCGACGATATCTCGGAAACTGTCGGTTCGATTATGATTGTTTTAAAAATTTATCCTTTGTGAAATTGTCTAATCTTTCCAATTACCTTTTCAAATGTAGATTTTAAAATCAGAATTTTCAAAAATTTCACAAAAATTTATATTTTTAACATTGAAATTCGGACCAATAGTTTCTGAGAAATCGTCAGCTGAAAATAACAGGCTGATTAGGTGAGACTTAGAAAAAACCATTTTCGTCGATTTGAATTCTGTGTGAGGCTCTTTATCTCTGTGCATGGTACTGGGACTGATTGTTAATTTAACCAATTGTTTCTCACTGCTAATATAAAATTATTTTTTGGTTTGACGGTTTGATCGGTGATTGAAAAATAACTAGTTAGAAGAAAGTTATGAAAATTACAGGTGGACAGGTGACTAGCGTCATAGAATAAGGGTGAAAAGGACGGAAAACTAAGTCGGTGAAAGGGCCATATCTTTATCTCTGTATTTTACCCAGTTTTTAAACATATTTTTTCAGGAAACTTTTCCTTCAAGAAGTATTTTGAAATGCTAAGGCCGTTGCAAATATTTTTCAAAGTTTATGATAGCCTCCCCCTTCAAAGTCGGCTTGAATAATCAGGAGGCAAAAATAATATTTTAATGAAAATTAAAGTTTAATCAACTGAAAACCAGTTAAAATGCATTTTCCTGCGTTTATAATCATATTGAGCATGTTTGAACTCCTTTGAAAACATTATAAATTTTCATGAAATTGTAATGTACAGTCCGACGAAATTTTTTTTCTTCGAGAAAAAAAAATTCTCTCGATACCTCGATGTTTTGAAAACTAATAATTGAAAAGCAACTGGGCGCGTGTAAAATGCATTTAAAAACACTTTTTGGTTCCAACCTGGGCTTGTAACTTCAATTTTTATATTTTTTTTGTCCCCCCCTCGACTTTGGTCATAGCCGAGAGACATAAACTTCAAAAAATATTTGCAACGGCCTAAAAAAACGAAAATAAATCGAGAATTTATACCTTAAAGTAGCTTAACTTAAAAACAATACATTAATAAAAAAAGTTCTTTTCGATCGCAAATTTGATTTTGCTTTAAAAATCACGATTAATAATTTGTTGTCCAAGTTTTTAGTATTTTCCAAAAAAACACGGTTATTTGCACTATGCCCCAAAAGATGTCTTTTTAAGTCCCCTAATACATATTAAATATATGCTTTTTGGGAATTTAACTCTTACTGATAAAAAGTTAAACAACAAATTGGATTTTTTTCCGTGTACATGTTTTTCCGAAAAGTCCTCATCATAACCTATAAAAGTACTGTATTAAATTCAATGACATTCAAAAACACTTATGGGACCTCAAGACGGATCTAAAAACACAGATCTAGACAAAATCGCTCGAATAAAGAGAGTGAGAGAAAAAATTCTACGTACATCCACACACACATACATTTGCTCAGAAATGGATTTTGCGCCGATGTGAATACGTAATGGTATATCTTTGAGGCAAATTTAAAAACTTCATTTTGAGTGATATTATAGACTTTCCTCAGTTAGGAAGAAAAAAACATACCATAGCATATAGCTACACATATGAACAATTCTTCCAAGAATTAATATGTACATAAGTCGAAAATTTGACTTTGATGTAAGTTTATAACAAATATTCTGATCTTATCGAACACTAATATTTTTAGGGGTTTAAATCTTCTATAACATGCTATAACATGAAAACGGTGCACGATATAAAACATTCATAAAATGAAGCTAAATCCAAAGAAAAATTGGCAACACTGCAAAGCCTAGCATATAGCATTTTTGGCAATCAAAACATATCCAAAAATGATAATTTTGTGGTGTGATAGACGAATGAAAAAATATTTAATGTTTTAAAGATTGTTACTAGTTTTTCTGAGAAGTCCTAAGTCCTAAATTGATCAGAATATCCGATAAGCTCGCTCTCCCTGCCTTTAGCTATATCGAGGGGGTATGAATGATTTTTTTTTGTAAAGAAATCTGTTTTATAGACAAGAAGGATAAAAAATTTCCACCATAGCCGATCCCACGGGAGACTTTCCCAGACCCAAAGTCAACGCAGTCAGTCACAAAAGTCCAAGAGCAACTTTGTAAGCTTTTATCATTCTCGTAGGGAAGTGAGGGTGCAAAATAAATATGATTCTGGTGCTCACTCGTGCACTGAGCTCGTAATTAAAGGATTCGCGCCTCAAAAGGGGTGGTGGTGGAATGTTTACCCAGTGTTTGTACGTATACGAATGTTTGTGTGTGCTCATTTACGGGTGAACCGTAGAACTCCCGGCGGTGGTACAGGGTCGGTGGATGGTGTCAGGATACGTTCTACATGACCCGTTTAGAAGACTTCCGAGCGCGAGTTTGTGTGGCAAGTGGGTGAGTGAATGTTTGTATGTGTGTGTAATTAAAAGCGAAATGAAGGGTGTGTAAATAAAGTTTTACTGTTGGTGCTCTTCGCGGTGGCACGTTGTGACACATTGTTCGTCCGAAATGAGATCCCACGAGGGGGGACCAACATGTGGGGTTATGGGGTTTTTCACCTTTTAGACACCTTCTTAATTACGGGTCAACAAAGAAGTTGATTGCAGTGTTGGAGGATTCATTTGGAAGCCCACTGGTGACTGGTGGCTAAGGTCCTGTCTGATCAAGAACAATCGTAAACCTATACCACTACCTTTCTATTCTGCAAAGTCACTAATCATTCGGAAAAGAAAGTCCAATTCAGTACCCAAATTGCTGCTCTTTGGCATTGAAACCACAAAACTCAATATACCTCTACACCAAGAGCCCGTATCATTCGATCCGTCACGCATTTCGTTCTGCTAGAAGAGCGGTGTACCCGACTCATTGCGGAGTTCATCCGTTATTCAAGCTGGCATGTTGATCTTCGTTATCCACAGAAACCAGCCGGCAGCCAATAGTGGTACCAAACTGATGGTTCTACGAAATCAATTGCGCCACTACCGAAAAGGAATGCTGACAGAAGGTTCTGTCGATGATACACGCTAATTTGTAGTTGAGCTTTTCCTGAAAAAAATAGGCAATTATTTCTTTTTAGGTTTGAATAATTTATAAATTTTCAATTAAATTTTTGTTTTGCAATCATTTTTTTTCCAAAAATAATTTGAGTGTACTTCGATTGAAGGCTCCACAAAATTGTTCCCTTGGGGAATGAATTGAGGCTGTTGAACCAACACGTTGCCACTATTGAAATGAGAGCCGAACTTTGATTGCATCCGTCCTTCTGATGCAGGGCGGCTATCTGTTCTCGCTTGTGGTTAGTTAGGGTTGCCATTTTTTCCACATAATAAAATACTACGGATATTTATTGATTTTTACTATATCAATTCTTTCAATTTTCGATGCAAAAACTTCATAGCAATACCCACTTTACAGCTTTTCTTATTTAAAATTTAGATTTTTTTTTTTAACTGTTAGAAAGCCCTTTTATCCACATTTTCGAGCAGTACTACTGTGATTTTTGGTTTGTGGCGGTGCCTGAAATCCAATTTCAGTCCAATGCAGCTGACCACAGAGAATCCTCCCTTCATTTCGGCCACGCTGCAATGTCCCTATTCTTCCTCGGCAAAGGGTCAGTCCCTCATGCTAATTTTATTGATTGGATCTATTTGTCGGTTAACTGCTATTGAGGGTTCAAAGCCGAAGGCAAAAAAATGGAAATTGGTTGTGGTTGAATGGAGTGCTTGTTGTTTCAATTGAATTGATGCATTTTAATAGATTGTGATGGTGAAAAAAGATTTAAAAAAATCATTTATTGTGAATCGTTTTATATTATGAGGCAAGTGTTTGATGTGTACCATTTATGCTTAACCCTTTCAGGTCTGATATAAGGGGGTCTCGTGGCGCAGGGGTAGCGGCTTCGGCTGCCGATCCCGATGATGCTATGAGACGCGGGTTCGATTCCCGCCTTATCCACTGAGCTTCTATCGGATGGTGAAGTAAAACGTCGGTCCCGGTTTCTCCTGTCTCGTCAGAGGCGCTGGAGCAGAAATCCCACGTTAGAGGAAGGCCATGCCCCGGGGGGCGTAGTGCCAATAGTTTCGTTTTTTTCGTTTCGTTTTTCATAAGACCCAAAAATCAAAATTTTCAGGACTAGCCTTTTTTTTCGTATAGTCAAAAGAATCATTTCCCTATCATTAACTTAACTTTTTTTTTAATTTGGTACTGAAAGCTGCATGCTGTTTCAATTATACATGCTATTCACTACTAATTGGTAAAAACATACCCTTTGTAAAATATCTGTGAAATCCTTTGTTAAACGTGAAAAACACATTTTAGTGCAGTCATTCTTTATTAAATGTGAAAGTTTTAATAAATTATTAAAATGATAAGCCTTAAGAGCTAACCGAGAACGTTTTGCTTTTTTTTTTCTTATTCATGATTGACAATAAAAGATTCCACGGAATATTAAAAGTTTATTTAAAAAAAAAGAAAACAATTTAATTTAAAAATCAACTAAAACCTTTTATCTTTTTAGAAAAAATTTCATTCGCATGGCAATTAAAAAAATGACTCACCACACATAACCTTCGGACGCCTAGAAATGAGCAGAAACTTGCAACAGAGACCACATAAGACCCGGGGGTCGTTAAAGTGGATTACTTTGCTTTTTTTTTTTTTAAAAAAATCATGTATATTGTAATTTGTCAAATTTTTTCGACGTGGTTTTGATGTTAATCCAGGTTCGAATCGTTATGCGAAAAGCATAATAAAACTGGCAAAAGGATGAAATGAATGAATATGAATTAAGTTGAAAATAATTCAAATTACCTACAATTGGAAAATGAATTGTAATCCAGAAATTTAATTTCATAAGTGAGCAACTCTCTACGAAATCGGCCGATTTCGACCAATCTTTCTTTATCTTCAATTTCTCTTAGACAATTTTATAGCAAATTTTCTAAACTTTTCAAAAAAAAATATTTTTAGAAATGGTCACTCATGGTCACTACTTTTAAAAATTGAAAAACTGTAAATATTTCGCTTAAATCAAACTTTCGGCGACTATTTCTTGAAAACGGAGCCCTTTATCAAAAAATCTGTAAAGTAGTTTTCGATTGCAAATTCAATTTTGCATTAAAAAAAATGTCAAGCTTGTTTTTGCATGAACCTCGATTTTTCCAAAAATCACTATTTTTTCAAAAATTCATAACTCGGCGGCAGATTTTTTGACCACGATTCTCTATGGCTCAAAAGTTGCGGATTTTTGGTCCCTAAAACATATAAAAAAATCTCGAAAATCAAAAAATACGTATTTTGGGAAATTGAGTGTTAGTAAAAAAAAAATTGATTAAAAAATCTGCAAATTTTTTTTTCCGTGTACCTATTTTTTTCTCAATAGTCCTCAACAATACCTACAACTTTGCCGAAGACACCAAATTAATCAGAAAATTATCTCAAAAGTTACAGCTGTTTGAATATTTACATACCATTTTTGTATTGACAGCAGCCAAAATTGTATGGAGACTTGTATGGATGAACCAATCACACAAAATAGCTTATTTGGTCATAGGGAAGGCCCCCACAAAGTTTAAGTCAAATCAAAAAATACAAATCCATTTCCGGTTTTGGTAGAGAATTGCTCAAGTTTGCTTCTTAAAAAAGTTTAAATAAAAAGTAAAAAAGATATAATGAATGAATGCATCGCACTGTTTTTTTGTTATCTTTCACACATTTTCTATTTTTCAAGGTCTCATGTTTAATTCGATGGGAAATCTCACCGATTTTTTTTTCTATTTTGAAGATTTTTTTTTATCAAAAAATGGAAAGGAACTTTATTATAAATACTGAAAAAGTATTCTTTTTTGGAAGATTTTGAATAACAATACATTCTAAACTCCTAAATACATATCCACTAGAAATGTCTATAAAACAATAAAAACATATTTTAGAAATAAAGTTGTTCTTATTCAATTCTTGGTGATTTTTTAACATCAAAGATAGTACACGATATCAATGAACTTATTACTAGCAAATGTTCTAAAATAGTTTGCTCAAATTTCCAAAATATTTTCAGCATCAATTAAGTTGCATTCAATCTACAAATCAAAGGGAAATATAGTTGATGCTCATTTTGACCCGAAATCACCTTCACTGATAAAAAAACTATTTAATAAAACACTCAAAGGCAGTTTTCCTGCACGTATTCAAGCTGCATTGCCCCAAGCTTTGCCCTAAACTGTCCCGAACCAAAAGCCACTCAATGTCATGGTATTCGCGCACAACCACACCTGGGTCGCTCGTTTTTCAAGCTTTCTAATACCACTTTGCACCAGAAGACGAAAACTTTATCTACAGCTCGCACGGTGTCAGTGCAGCGCAGCAGCAACTTCTTTCATCATATCTTCACACACACCACCACCACCACCGCGGTTACGTGGCTTTCTTTCTCAAAAATTGGAAAACTTTAGCGCGATTAAAGGAAACCAGAGAGCAAATTTTCCCCCCGCGATGCAACACAGACGCCGTTGGGTGGCGTCCTTAAACTACGTTTGAGTTTTAAAATTAATTTTAATTTTCAACTTTTGGGTTTTCCGGAAAAGATTTTTCACATTCATTAAAATGCCACAATTACGAAATATGAACAGAGCTTGCAAACAATTTATCTGCGAGCAAAATTATAATTTAAATAAATGAAAGTAATTAATGTTTGTCGTGATAGTTACTCAAAAACTTTTCGATCTCGCGCTTCCAAAGCTCTTCAAATTGGATCCCATTTGGGGAGAATAAATCCACTACACCACCTCCCCCCAGCCCCCCTGACTGACTGACTAACTCGGGGAAAAGCTTCGAAAGTTTGTCGCCAACTGGGAAACGATTTATAATCATTATGCTGCACACTTTTCCCAGGACCACACTATTTATGACGGCACTAACGACGAATTCTATGGCGGTTGGAAACGGGTCGGAAGGAAGGCGTCGATGTCCACCCAAGGGTGGAGGGGGGGGGACCTGGATTTGATTATGCGAAAAGTTTTCAACACAGATTAACGTGGGATTAGCACCAGTGAGTAATAAGTCCGACCAACATTGGACGGATTGTGACACTGGAGAAATGTACGATTTTTGGCTATGTTTTAGTCAGAGTTGAAATAAGTTACAAATCTGAAACAGTATCCCTTCAACGGAAAGCGCAATCCTTCTCAGTTTAATGTCATTATTGCTCAATTTATGAGCCGATAGTACTAAGGAACAAAAGCAACAGGTCCCAATTACCCTGCCTATTTTTTGCCACACAGGAAAACCGTCCAATCACCGGTGGAAGTGGCGATCGGGATTTTTTCGCCCCTATTTCATAGAGCTGGTATACAGCTTTTACCTGAATGACCAACCTATCAGAAAAGGAGGGAGAAAAAAAATGCTCGTGATGGCTGAATTTAGGCGCAAAAAACACTCCAACGGAACTGAAGCAATGATTGGATGGAAACTTCAACTTCCTGGACTGAAGTATCGATCGGTGCTTGTTATACAAAATATGTAGGGTTTTTTCACTTTGCAATATTTCTTTTCGAGTAATTTAAAAATCTTTTCAACTAATCTGGTATCCCAATGTAGATCAGATGTGCTAGCTTATTGAAGTCATTTTTGGCTTAGAAACATAAAAATAAGTCCAGCGCCGTACCTAGGGGTTGGCGCAGTTGGCGACCGCCAAGGGCGCTAGCCCTTGGGGGCGCCGAAATCGATGATTGTACAAAATTTGCATGTCAGTTATAACATTCCCATTAGGTATTCGAAACAGAAGGGGCGCCAAATTATAAAGTAGAACTACAAATAACTAGATTATTTGGCTTAAAAAAAATTCAGGGGCGTCAAAATCAATTCTATGAATATTTCAATCAAAGTGTTTTTGCAAATTAAAACCTAATGCTAAATTTATTTTTTCATCAAAGAAAGGGCGCTTAAATGGCAGAAAGTTGAAGGAGTTCTAGAAGAATTTCTCAAAATAAAAATAGCATTAATGTTTGGACCGTTGCCTAATGAAGTTTGAGTAATACCTTCCAGACTAAAAAATTGTCCAACTATATGATATTTTCACGTTAATTTTTCTGTGAACTACAATCAGCCAAATTGTGAAAAAATATGGTAATATTTCGAGCTTCTTTGAAATAGGAATTATTTTAACATTTAAACATATACCTTTCTTTTGAAATTTGAACATTCTTCAGTTTTTTAAAAATGGCTTATGAAATATTTCCAGCACGATTTCCCCTTTAAGCAACTCCGTGCATTATAATTTACATGCGCTTTTCCAGAATACTAGAGTTTTAAAATAGGAAAACTGCTGTAAATTATCACCAATACCCGGGCAGACGGTAATAACATAATTCATGCCATTTCAATAACAAGTACTGTTAAAATAACAGGAAATAGAAAAACTGTAACAGGAAATGACAAGAATAGAATATTCTTGCAAAATCCATTTCATCCATCATCCAAATCCATCATCGAAATCCATCATCCGAATCCATTTAAAAATCACAACGACGAATAACAAATCTTGTTATCAATAACATAAAATGTTATTGGCCTACTATTTTCAAATATCAAAAAATGTTATTCCCAAGTTATTTCCGTCTGCTCGGGTAAGACCAATATTATTAGAGCACACAAGCTGTTCTGAACATCACTTTTTTAGTTATAGCTTAACCGGTGTTGTTATTTTTTTTAAATTTAAACAAAAAAATATATTTTATATTAATATTTTAGGTTGAAAACATGTTTGCTTTGTGCAAAAAATAATTTACTTGAATATTAAATTTGATTTAACGAATTAAAAATAAATAAAAAAAAACCGACAAAAAATAATGCAAAACATTAATCATTTAAAAAAAATAAAATTATGAAAAATATTCTCAAGCATCGTATGGGCAAATCCATAAAAAATAATAGAAATTTCTTATCTTCATATTTATTTAGCAAATATAATGCTATTATTACTATCATTAAAATAAGTTTCATCATGAATTGCGTTGAATTTTGAATGATCTTTAATTGATTTTAACGAAATGTGGCTCTGCCGCTGCATATTGAAAAATTATGCTTCGATGCCGGGGTACTCTTTTGTACTAAGCATGCTGGGATTCTTATCTAGAGAGCACACGGGCATTGACTTATATTTTTTTTTAATTTTGAAGAAGGATTTTTTTTATTTTTTGCCTTTCTTACTAAAGAAAGGTATAGGTTTTACTTTAAGGCAGGACGTCATTTCCATCTTCGTAAATATGTCGATTCAGCATGAATTTTAATCGGAAAAATCGTCAAAAAATCACACTGCATCGATTTTCGACGCTCTATCGATTCACCTTGACAGAACTCGTCTATCTCCAACCCTCGAATTTTGAGAAAATAAATTCCGTGGAGGTCGAGTGATGTTCGTATGTGGTAAAATTTTGCAAAATTTTGTGTCGCGCCGTTCTCAGCTCCCATATATCCGATTTCGATTCTTCTAAATGCAGATGAAAGCTAGTGTGCTGAACCTGTGCGAGTTGCCGCGCAAATTTCGAAATATCCATCTGTTTTCGGATGCGGCCAGACTTTTCAACAAAATACACAGTTTTCAAATGAAAATATGGTCAATTTTTTTTTATATCTTTTATTTATCTCAAAAATTGCTTTTTTCGAGCCCTACAACCTCCCAAATTTTCATCCAGATTCATAATATGGTTCTGGAGTTAGAGGCGTTTGATTGACCTACCATAAGAAAAAAAATCCCTAAAAAAAGGTAAAAGCCCACCTGGTGACCTTCGCCAACATTTTTCATTTCTGATTTTATTCGAAATTTCTTGCTACATTCATAGTACATACCATGAGTGAGCATCTGAAACAAATTCGACATCGATCGGCAATCCCGATCAATTTATAGAACGATTTACTTTTTGCCTATCTTACTAAAGAAAGGTATAGGTTTTACTTTAAGGCAGGACGTCATTTGCATCTTCGTAAATATGTCGATTCAGCATGAATTTTAATCGGAAAAATCGTCAAAAAATCACACTGCATCGATTTTCGACGCTTCGGCGCCAAGTCAACAAGTTGTCAAGTTGAGCTTCGAATACTGGTGCGAGAATGCTGGCGCATATATTTTGGCTCGACTTATACTCATTTTGTAGTAGCTTGTCTACCGATGTTTCCTTCAATATGTAAGATATCGTAGCTTTTCGGTTTCTTTTGCCCTGTCCGTTTTTGCATAACTGTCCAATGTTTATGCAAAAACCTTTGTGACATAGGTCATTCATCCGGCTACAATCATTTTGTTTCCCGTGCGCTCCTAAAATCGCCTAAATGTAGACTTCATTTTTTCGGGATTTCGTAAGTTTATTTAACAGGGTTCATTGGATTCCAATAGGAGCTTTCTAAGCTTTTCATCGTTTATATCGTTTTCAAAGTGTTCAATGCTGGCGACTCCAATGGCTTTCTTCCTAAGGTTCTCGCGATTGAGTGTGTAGTGGTGTGGTTGTTAAAAATAGCTATCTCTGACTCTGTCACTTTCGTAGAAGCTGAATGGCTAGCTTCCCTGCACCGTGCGGCACACACGGTTCACTTGTACCTCGGTTTTGCTTGTCTTGGTGCGCTGGTACGATGAACCAAAACACCAACACAGTCACACAAAGGACTCGTACCGAAACTAGAAAACCAAAACCGTGGTGTGCGTTGTTGGGAAGCTTGCTATGAAACGTACGAACATATTGTACGATTAAAAATGTTCTTTTGGTGAAAATTGCGTTTTTTATTTCTTTTGGAAATCATATCATTCATAATACTCATAATATCATCATAATACTTTGCTTTCATCATAAGACTTTCTTTTGTGCTGACGTTATAAATAAACAAAGTCGATGTTATTAATTGAAAGAAGTTCTACCATTGTTATATTCTTTAGTAAGAAAGGCTCTTTCTCACCCCAGGTGGGATTAAATCGGGTTTTTCTAATTACACCGAAATGAAATCCAAAGCCAAATCAGCTAATTATTTTACAATTCTGGGAAAGTACTTTGTTTATACAATTAAATTAATACTAGATCAGATCAAATTAAGCAGGCATAGAAAATATCAAATTTGTTAACAAGTTATAACAAAAATTATGATGATTGAGCATTCTGTGCATTTATCTGAAAAATAAATTTAAAAAACAAAACTATGATGTAATAATCGATTTTATGATATCTTAGGAAATATTTTGCCAACTTAATTCCTACAATAATTTTCAAATCAACCGATCTCATATTATTTTAAAAATAAAACATAAAATAACTGTGTTTCTGAATTTAACCATAAGGTCTCCAAATGCAATTATAAAATCAAAACTAATTGAAGCAATTATTGAAAATTAACATCAATTTATCAAAATGCTTGTAAATTTGGGAGGGGCGCCAAATTGATGCTTCGCCAAGGGCGCCGTGGACCCAAAGTACGGCTCTGATAAGTCCTTCATGAACCAAATCACAGTTATTCAAAAGTTTTTTTTTTCAAATCTTTGAGATTTGTAGATGTCAGTGTCTGTGTGTTAGATGTGAACTAAGTAGAATTTAGAATATATATTTTTGTGGCATTTTCTTCTTAAAAACAAATAAACAAAAAATACAAATTATTATTGATATGTATGATTTGAAGACACAACATCTTGGTTGGTAATCCAACGTAACGTAACGTGACACTATTGAAGGCAGGACAATCACTTCTTTTATATTTCCAATAAATTTTATTTGATGTTGGATGCATTCTTCTCCTATATAGGGGAAAATGTTACTGGATTATTTCAGCACAGGCTAACCCTTCTTTAGTCAAGCTGAGTCATGATTGAAAATATTGTGACCTCAGCCAAAATAACAACATATAGTCATGCGAAAAATGTGTGAAGTAGTTTGAAAATATTTAAATTTCTCGTAAAGAAAAAGAAAATCGTATTAAATATTGAAAACATAAATCAACTTCCCTAAAGTCACTTCCATTCAACCATGTTTCGTCCTCACAAGCTATTGAATATCCTCCATGTTGCATGTGAGCAGTTCTCTCAGATTTCGGTCATTCAATTTTTGCCTTCCTCACTTTACTGAGGAAAGGCTATAAAATCACTCGAAAAACGAACTTCTTAATTTGACCTCCTAGACCCACCTTCACGTATACATATCGACTCAGAATCAAATTCTGAGCAAATGTCTGTGTGTGTGTGTGTGTGTAGGGATGTGGGTCTGTGCACCAAAAAATATGCACTCGATTATCTCAGCACTGGCTAAACCGATTTGGACCGTTTTGGTCTCATTCGATTTGTCTTGGGGTCCCATAAGTCCCTATTGAAAATTATGAAGTTTAGTAAAGTACTTCAAAAGTTATGCTAAAAAAACAATTTTGACTAAAGTCCGGAAGATTGTAAAAAGGGTGGTTTTTGTAAGAAAACATGGCATATTATACATTTTCTGAAAGGTGTTTAAAAGACCTTTCTAACGAGTCCAAAACATTGAAGATCTGATAACCCTATCAAAAGTTATTAGCACTTAAGTGTTTTTCATGCCATTTCTTGAGGCCGGATCTCAGATATTTTGATGAAAATGATGTCCGGGTCAATCATGTGACCCGTCATTGGATGCGTAGTCAAAAGACCTTTCCAACGCGCCCAAAACATTGAAAATCTGACAACCCTATCAAGAGTTATAAGCACTTAAGTGTTAGTCAAACCATTTCTTGAGGCCGGATCTCAGATATTTTGATGAAAATGATGTCCGGGTCAATCATGTGACCAGTCGTTGGATGCGTAGTCAAAAGACCTTTCCAACGCGTCCAAAACATTGAAAATCTGACAACCCTATCAAAAGTTATTAGCACTTAAGTGTTTTTCATGCCATTTCTTGAGGCCGGATCTCAGATATTTTGATGAAAATGATGTCCGGGTCAATCATGTGACCCATCGTTGGATGCGTAGTCAAAAGACCTTTCCAACGCGCCCAAAACATTGAAAATCTGACAACCCTATCAAGAGTTATAAGCACTTAAGTGTTAGTCATACCATTTCTTGAGGCCGGATCTCAGATATTTTGATGAAAATGATGTCCGGGTCAATCATGTGACCCGTCGTTGGATGCGTAGTCAAAAGACCTTCCCAACGCGCCCAAAACATTGAAAATCTGACAACCCTATCAAAAGTTATAAGCACTTAAGTGTTTGTCATACTATTTCTTGAGGCCGGATCTCAGATATTTTTATGAAAATGATGTCTGGGTCAATCATGTGACCCGTCGTTGGATGCGTAGTCAAAAGACCTTTCCAACGCGCCCAAAACGTTGAAAATCTGACAACCCAATCAACAGTTAAAAGCACTTATAGAATTTAGAAATTACTATACTTTTAGAAATTTCTTGTTTGTTGTATACTGGAAGAAACCTAGATTCTTGAGCTACGTGGGCGTGAGTCGGTTAAGGAATGCTTGTACAGATGCCTTTTGATTTCTCGTAGAGGCGAGATTGCCATTCAATCGATCACACTATTATTAGGCCATCGGCCACGGTCAGCAGAAGGATTTATATTTTTTTCAATTCAATTCGGGTTTATTGGTGAATAATCAAGATACAATAAGTTCTTTTGGGGTACATAACAGAGTTTTGGAGTTCCTTTCAGCTGTGTGTTACATCAAATCCATTTTGGAGCAATTATTACTTGTAAATAAAGGTGTTACCAAGAGTAAGAAAAAATAAGAAAAAACTTACTAAAATTGCAAGGGAAAAGGGATAGAAATAGAGAAAGCTTAAAACTAGATCACAGTTTTAGGATTTATATTTTAAGCAAATATATTGATAGTTCACGCAATTACATTTAGAAGATTACATTTACACAAAGCGAATGGTGAACGTGGATCGTGTGGAGGCCGCTGCTTTCGTCCTCACTGACGCCACCGCGAAGCTGTCGATTTTGTCGTCTTTGTCTTGGCGTGACCTGTTGGAACAGGTCTTGCTCGTCAACCGCTTCCGAGGTTGTGGCGGTCTTCGTAATGACCGGCTTGCTCGACGATCGGGTTAACTGGTTCGATGGCGCCGACGGTCACTCCGGTGGTGCTTCAGCCGTTTGATTTAGGGAAGATGTCCAGATGAGGGATTCGCGAGAGGCGTTTGCTGGGCGGCGGGAAGACCGTGTTGCGCAGCGTTTGGCCGCCGATGACCTCGACGCTGTTTGGAGATCGACGATGGACCGCTGGATAGCCGACATGGTGCTGCAGCAGGTACATCTTGATCGTCGTCTCCCCTGGAAAGTTCTCTGTGTTGTGGTGATCGTCCGAACTTAGATGTCGATGCAGTCCCTGCGTCCCCGAAGGACTTCTTTCGTCCGCAAACACGATCCTCATACAAATCTCCATCCCGCTAGTTTGGACAGCTTCTGCAAGATGTTGCCTTCTTGCGCTGTCGTTTGGCTGGATTTGGGGGACGGTTTGGCCAAGGATGCTGCATCTGGAAGGAGAAAAAAGAAAACGTGTAATGATGATGGCTGATCGAAGTTCACTCGCTGCTTGGATTAAAAGAAATCTTCAACTCACCGATACCGCCGCGGCTCCATTGGTATTTTGTTGTGCTGCTGCTTTGACACTGACAGCGTCCGCCGGACCGGGTGAAATTGACAGTTGGTAAAACTGTTATATAACTTTTTCCTGTCAGTTAATGGCTGCGTACTGAATATGAGCGTCGACCAAAGTGACCCAGTCAACTCAATCGGAGTTCTTAAACGGAATTCAATTCGAACCGTTTACGTTTTCCGTTTCAAACGCAACAACCGAACATACACGAAATCGGTTGTTGCGTTTAAAACGAAATACCTACGTAAACGATTCGAATTGAATTTTATTTCAGAATTCCGATTGAGTTGACTAAGGAAATAAGACAAGGTGGTGAAAATAGATCACATACTCAAAATCAGAAGTACCTCTCAAAATGGCTAAATGAAATTTTTTGAAAATTTTCCAATGGTCCAAACAATTGTTCGACAATAGGGTCCTAAAGCCCTATGTATTTTTTTATGTACAACGATTAAAAACACGCTTAAAAACCATTTCTGATCACTTTTTTTTATTTTAATGCAAAAAAAAAGTTGACGAGACAACATTTTTTCGATGGATCAACTATGGTCCCCTTGGAAAGAGCTGTCAAGTAGGACCTTTTCTGTCAAGAAGGACCGCAAGGTTAATTTTTCAAAATTGATTTAAAAATCCATTTTAAACTCTTTGTGGTCGTACAATGGGTCATTGTACGCAGAAAAATAAGATTTATCGCTGGAAACAATAATATCAGCAATATAAGCTTCATTTTAGGACCCAATTCAGGTTAGATCTATTTGGAACAGCTTTTGCTTAAAGATAAGGGAGCGTTCTTTTATTACGTAACGCAGATGGGGGAGGGGGGGTCTGAGGCCGTGTTACGCTCCATACATTTTTTTTTAAATTTGTATGGAAATTTTGTTACGAGGGGGAGGGGGAGGGGGTCTAAAAATCCTATTGTTTGTGTTACGTAATAAAAGAACGCTCCCTAAGTGTACTGTAGCCAGTATTGTAAATGTAACAATTCCCGGTATGATTGAGCTAAATGAAATTTTGTGAAAATTTGTCCTAATGGTTCAAACAATTTCTTAACAATTCATGGAACAATTACTGTTCGTCATATGGTTAGGATTATTCGAAAGTCGTTAGAACAAGAAGCAAAAATACCTGGAATGGATGTTGTGGTTTATTGAATTAAGGTTACTTTAAACAAAATCAATTCTGAAATGGAATTTAATTGGAATCGATACGTACACGGAATCAGTTGTTGCGTTTGAAACGGAATACTTAAACGATTTGAATTGAATTCCGTTTCAGAATTCCGATTTTTGCCTTCCTCACCTTACTGAGGAAAGGCTATAAAATCACTCGAAAAATGAACTTCTTAATTCGACCTCGTAGACCCACTTTCACGTATACCTATCGACTCAGAATCATGTTCTGAGCAAATGTCTGTGTGGATGTGTGTAGGTGGGTGGACAAAAAAATTGTCACTCGATTATCTCCGGACTGGATGAACGGATTTTGACCGTATCAGTCTCATTCGATCCGTCTTGGAGTCCCATAGGTCTCTATTTAAAACCAGCATGTTTAGTTAAGTACTTCAAAAGTTATGCTAAAAAACGATTTTGGCGTATGTCAGGAAGATTGTAAAAAGGGTGGTTTTTGCAAGAAACCCTATCATGTTATACATTTTGAGAAAGGTATTAAAAAGACCTTTCAAATGAGCCTGAAACATCAAGGATCTGACAACCCTATCAAAAGATATTGGTACTTAAGTGTTATTTATACACTTTTTGGAGGCCGGATCTCAGATATTTTAGTAAAAATGATGTCCGGGTCCATCATGCGACCCATCCTTAGTTAGATAATCGAAAGACCTTTCAAATGAGCCTAAAACATCAAGGATCTGACAACCCTATCAAAAGTTATAAGTGTTATTTATATACTTTTTGGAGGCCGGATCTCAGATATTGTGATAAAAATATTGTCTGAATCTTCCATGTGAACTATCGTTGGATAGGTTTTTTTATCAGACCTTGCCGATGAGCCAGAAAAATTGAAGGTCTGCGAACCCTATCAAATGAAATGAGTAATAAAGCTGATTTGTTAAACATGTTAAGGGAATGTTGCTGTTTTTACTGAATGTATTGACTTTATGAATGTGAGGAAGGCACCAACCACCTAAAGGTGGATTAAGTAACGTTTTTTATATTTTTTGATCCGACTGAAACTTTTTTGATGCCTTCGGTATGCCCAAAGAAGCAATTTTGCATCATTAGTTTGTCCATATAATTTTCCATACAAATTTGGCAGCTGTCCATACAAAAATGATGTATGAAAATTCAAAAATCTGTATCTTTTGAAGGAATTTTTTGATCGATTTGGTGTCTTCGACAAAGTCGTAGGTACCGTCATCAGGGGTGACATTGGGTCTGGGGGGTGAGATTGGGTCATACAAAAATGCTGAAATTTGTATGACCCAATCTCACCCCCCAGACCCAATGTCACCCCTGTTGACGGTATGGATACGGACTAAACTGGAAAAAATGATATACCGTAAACCGGGGTGACTTTGATAGGATTTCAATTTGTTTTTGGAATATTTTTCAACAGGTAAGGTTTTCCTCAAGATTATTATTTTTAAAACATGTACTGGGGTAGGCCACACAAAGTCCATGCACTATTTTGGAAAAAAGTTTTTTCAATAATGTTTAGAAAAATAGTTACGTTAAAAATTCTTAGTTTGAATTCCGGGGTGACTTTGATAGTCATAGTTTTTCTTGTTATAATCATATTTAAGATGTTCAAACTTAATTTGTACGTTAAATGTACCATCACTAAAGTAGCTGATATAGTATTTAAGAAAAAAAATCAATGTTTATATTTAGTTAACTAAGTGTATAAGCTTTTAAGCAAAATACATATAAATTTTAGGTAAAATTGTTAAAAAGTCAGAATTTTGCCTGAAATTTTTTAAAACTAGTTTTGTGTATAAAATTATCGATTAATATTGCATTTTATACTGAATTCGAAGCACGAATCACAAGTTTTTACATTTTACAAGAAATTTGTTCAACTGAAATTGCCTATAAATTTGAAGATTTTTTTTAATTGTGTTTCAAAAACACATATTATTTATTATTTACAAACTTTTTTAACCATCTCCTAGTGGAAAATTGTCCAAAGAATCCGAAAATTCATTCTGTTTTCCGATTAAAAATCACGTTCATTGAGAAAATCATGACAATTTGAGAAGTTTAAAATACTGACTTTCATCAACATTTTCTTAACTATAGTTAACTAACTTTTTAAACTTGTCAAAATTTTATGAAAAGTTCTTCTTGAGGTACTTTGAACACTTCTCTACCACGGTCAGTATGTTTCTAAACCATTCCTTACGTATTTTAATTATACTCTTCATTTTGCGGAAAAATCGCAAACTTATCAAAGTCACCCCGGCTATCAAAGTCACCCCGTTTAACGGTACGGTAAAAATTTTTTTGGTGTTTTTTTATTTAAATTTTTGTCACTAAAACTTAATTTGCAAAAAAAACACTATTTTTAATTTTTTTCATTTTTTGATATGTTTTAGGGGACATCAAATGCCAACTTTTCAGAAATTTCCAGGTTGTGCAAAAAATCATTGACCGAGTTATGATTTTTTTTATTAATACGATTTTTTTCAAAAACATCGAAATATTAGTCCCAAAAATTTTCAACTTCATTTTTCGATGTATAATCAAATTTACGAGCGTTTGAAAAACCTATCAAAGTCACCCCGGGCTATCAAAGTCACCCCACTTTACGGTACTTTAGTGAAATTTTTATAAAGTGCACCGTTTTCAAGTTATAGCCATTTTTAGGTAACTTTTTTGAAAGTAGTCGAAGTTTTTCTTTTTTTAAATTAGTGCGCATGTTTGTCTCCTTTTGAAAATAATATTTTTGAAAAGCTGAGAAAATTTTCTATATTTTGCTGTTTTGAACTTTGTTGATACGACCCTTAGTTGCTGAGATATTGCCATGCAAGGTTTAAAAACATGAAAATTGATGTTTTCCAAGTCTCACCTTAACAACCCACCATTTTCTTTCGTCGATATCTCAGCAACTAATGGTTCGGTTTACAATGTTGAAATATGAAACATTCGTGAAATTTTGCGATCTTTTCGAAAACATTATTTTTCAAATTTTTTAATCAAGACTAACATTTCAAAAGGGCCAAACATTCAATATTACAGCCTTTTAAAATGTGAGTCTAGGTTTGAAAATTTTAAAAATATTTTTTTCGAAAAGATCGAAAAATCTCACGAATGTTTCATATTTCAACATTGTAAATCGGACCATTAGTTGCTGAAATATCGACATTAAAAAATGTAGGGTTGTTTGGGTGAGACTTAGAAAACATCAATTTTCCTGTTTTTAAACATTTGCATGGCAATATCTCAGCAACTAAGGGTCGTATCAACAATGTTCAAAATAGCAAAATATAGAGAATTTTCTCAGCTTTTCAAAAATATTTTTTTCAAAGGTGGGCAAACATGTGCACTTATTCAAAAAAATGAAAATCTGCGACTATGTTCAAAAAAGTTACCTAAAAAGGATTTAACTTGAAAACGGTGCACTTTATTGAAATTTCACTTAAGTACTTTTTTATTGCAAATTTGATTTTACATAGAAAAATGAAGTTGAAAAATTTTACGACCTATATTTCGATTTTT